>NC_057811.1:334190665-334338052 GCF_018294505.1 Triticum aestivum | reverse complement strand
CGCGCCCCACGTCGTCCCGTCGCCGCGCCCGCCTCTGTGTGGCCGCGCCCCGCCACGGCCCCCCATCTCTGCTCCCGTGCCCAGCGCCCGCTCGCCCCGCGCCCGCACAATGCCCGGACATGTCCGGTCCCCAAAGGGCACCGCGCGGACATGTCCGGCTGTGTCACTGCAAAAGGGCCCCAGTGCCCTAGAACGAAAAGAAAAAAATAAATAATAAATAAATAATAATAATAAATTTAATTAATTAATTAACTAAATTAATTAAGTTAATTAATCCTGTTTAAATTAATCTAATTAATTAGTTAATTTAATTAAACAGTAATGAATTAGCTAAACCCGAATTAAACTAAGCAGTGTATGACATGCGGGACCCGCACGTTAGTTTGACCCAGTCAACGCCCTGTTGACTGCTGACGTCATGATGACGTCAGCATGCACTGTTCTGGATAATGTTGTATTAAATTAAATAAATAAATGCTAAAATTAATTTAAATCTTTTAAAATTCATATAAAATAAACCGTAGCTCGGATGAAAATACTTTGTACATGAAAGTTGCTCAAAACGACGAGACGAATCTAGATACGCAGCCCGTTCGTCCGCCACGCGTCCCTAGCATAGTGAACCTGTAACATTTCACCTCCGGTTCATATGTCCGAAAACGCGAAACACCGGGAATACCTTCCCGGATGTTTCCCCCCTTCGTCGGTATCACCTACTACCGCGTTAGGGCACACCTAGCACCGCGTATTGTCATGTTACGCTTTGTGTTGCTTTGATTGCTCTGTTATTTATTGTGTTCCCCCTCCGTTACTTTTTTCCGGTAGACCCCGAGACTACCGGCGACCCCCAGTTCGACTACGGAGTTGACGACCCCTACTTGCCAGAGCAACCAGGCAAGCCCCCCCCCCCTTGACCACCAGATATCGCCTATTCTTCTCTATACTGCTTGCATTAGAGTAGTGTAGCATGTTAGTGCTTTCCGTTAATCCTATTCTGATGCATAGCCTATCATTGTTGCTACAGTTGTTACCCTTACCTGCTATCCTACTGCTTAGTATAGGATGCTAGTGTTCCATCAGTGGCCCTACACTCTTGTTCGTCTGCCATGCTATACTACTGGGCCGTGATCACTTCGGGAGGTGATCACGGGTATATACTATATACTTTATATACATGACACATGTGGTGACTAAAGACGGGTCGGCTCGTTGAGTACCCGCAAGTGATTTTGGTGAGGGGGCTGAAAGGACAGGTGGCTCCATCCCGGTAGAGGTGGGCCTGGGTTCCTGACGGCCCCCAAGTGTTACTTTATGGCGGAGCGACAGGGCAGGTTGAGACCACCTAGGGGAGAGGTGGGCCTGGCCCTGGTCGGCGTTCGCGGATACTTAACACGCTTAACGAGATCTTGGTATTTGATCCGAGTCTGGCCATTTGGTCTATACGCACTAACC
The DNA here is from genome assembly GCF_018294505.1 of Triticum aestivum. Taxonomy (NCBI): domain Eukaryota; kingdom Viridiplantae; phylum Streptophyta; class Magnoliopsida; order Poales; family Poaceae; genus Triticum; species Triticum aestivum. The sequence continues at coordinate 334,336,600 of NC_057811.1, read as the reverse complement.
AGCTACGCGGGAACAGTTATGGGCACTCGACGTCGTGGTATCAGCCGAAGCTCTTTTTGACGTCAGCGACTGAGTGGCGCGCGCCGCATTGGACCGTAAGCTCGCGCTTGTATTAAGGGGGCTAGGTCTGCTTCCGGCCGCGTACACAACGTGCAGGTGTGCAATGGGCGATGGGCCCAGACCCCTGCGTGCATAGGGTTTAGACCGGCGTGCTGACCTCTCTGTTGAGCCTAGGTGGGGCTGCGACGTGTTGATCTTCTGAGGCCGGGCATGACCCAGAAAAGTGTGTCCGGCCAAATGGGATCGAGCGTGTTGGGTTATGTGGTGCACCCCTGCAGGGAAGTTTATCTATTCGAATAGCCGTGTCCCTCGGTAAAAGGACGACCCGGAGTTGTACCTTGACCTTATGACAACTAGAACCGGATACTTAATAAAACACACCCTTCCAAGTGCCAGATACAACCCGGTGATCGCTCACTATCAGGGCGACGTGGAGGGGATCGCCGGGTAGGATTATGCTATGCGATGCTACTTGGAGGACTTCAATCTACTCTCTTCTACATGCTGCAAGATGGAGATGGCCAGAAGCGTAGTCTTCGACAGGACTAGCTATCCCCCTCTTATTCTGGCATTCTGCAGTTCAGTCCACTGATATGGCCCTTTACACATATACCCATGCATATGTAGTGTAGCTCCTTGCTTGCGAGTACTTTGGATGAGTACTCACGGTTGCTTTTCTCCCTCTTTTCCCCTTTCTATACCTGATTGTCGCAACCAGATGCTGGAGTCCAGGAGCCAGACGCCACCGTTGACGACGACTCCTACGACACTGGAGGTGCCTACTACTACGTGCAGCCCGCTGACGACGACCAGGAGTAGTTAGGAGGATCCCAGGCAGGAGGCCTGCGCCCCGTTCGATCTGTATCCCAGTTTGTGCTAGCCTTCTGAAGGCAAACTTGTTTAACTTATGTCTGTACTCAGATATTGTTGCTTCCGCTGACTCGTCTATGATCGAGCACTTGTATTCGAGCCCTCGAGGCCCCTGGCTTGTATTATGATGCTTGTATGACCTATTTTATTTTTAGAGTTGTGTTGTGATATCTTCCCGTGAGTCCCTGATCTTGATCGTACACACTTGCGTGTATGATTAGTGTACGGTCAAATCGGGGGCGTCACAAGTTGGTATCAGAGGCAACTGCCTGTAGGAATCCCCCTTTCCAACTCCTTGGCCGAAGTGGAGTCTAGTCATTGAAAAACTTTTACTAACATGGCTGTGTGGCTTACGGGCCCACGTCGCCGTTGGGTGGTATTAGGATCTTTTACTCCTCGATCCTTACTCTGGGACTCTGATCTCTCTTCTATTTGGGTTAAATGATTTTGCTAAAAAGACTAACTGTCGGTTCTTGTAAATACTTTCACCCGGAGAGCCCCTTCCGGCCAGATGATCGCCTGCTGCACCAGAAGATTCTGAAGACACTCTCTGATGCTTTCCCGAGACCCTTGTGCCCTTCGCCATTGCGATCCCTACCACCGATAAATCCTTATGGATAACTACATACTTTTGTCGTTCATACCTTCATCCCCAGTTGCCCTTGTTATTATAAGGTGCCCTCAAATATTCTCCGATGTTCTCGAGACTTTGTGCTCGTTTCTTTTGCAATTCCCTACCGCTGATCTATGGATAAATACTTACACCCGTCGTTCTTAATTTTATTCCAAGTTGATCTTGTTAATACAAGATGCCCCGAACCGCTCTCCGTTGTTCCAAGAATCCTTTGAGCTTAATGCTATACAGTTCTTGCCTCATGAATACCCTTACGGATAATTCCTCGCGCTTATCGAATATCCGCTTTTTCCAAGTTGTTCATGTGTTTCACAAAAGTTTTCGAAATACCATTCGATCTTCCAAAAATCCTGAGCATCCTCTTGCTCTTGGAATTCTTGCTTGCTTGCATTATGGTTAATCCCATAAGTCTGGCAATCTTATTGGCATCCTTTGTCAAATATCATTTTGAGTCCATTGATTCAATATGTTGCTAATGCTCGCAATCCTGAATCATATCCTAGGATTCATCCTTCCGGCTCAGACGTCATTTTTAACATGAGCTGGATCTCGACCAATCAAATTGTCGTCATTTGTACCCCTAAGCTTACTCAAGTTATCCATCCTTAATCAGAGCATTTGCTTCTGATCCTTTGATTTGGAAACTATAATTCCTTTACATGTGAGCTTTGAATTAGGTAGTTGCTTCTATAATCCAATGCCTTCACATTGTTTCTTCCTCTGGTTGTGTGCCGATACTCACACCAGATCCCTTATGGACCATCAGAACCTTGTTGGATTTTATCCGACAACGTCATTCATATTCAATCACTTTGGAAGTTCTTTCCCTGATACATAATGCCTTTGGTAAATCCTATTCCTTGATTTGGCCAACCATGCTCTGCTTTCGAGCTGGTGATATTTACTCTTGGAACTTGTGGTATATGTTTCTAAGATACCCCGATGGGTTGAACCTTATGCCTTCCTTAATCTATTTGACCCAAAAACTTTTCACGGGTCATACTCCTCTAGTAATTCACCCGGTAGGTTTTCACACTGAAATCATTTTTATTAGAGAAGTGAATGAATGGTCTCGCATTGGAGAAGTGGGAGTCGACCTTGAACTTTGTGTTCATGCCCATGGAAACAATGTAGATCGTATCATTAAAGCTTCTCTTCAAATAAATATTTCCTTGGTATAAGTTTATCTTATATCTGGGATCTGGCATTTTGCAATCATTGTTCCAGCCATGTTCTCCTTTTAAATACCATTTCTCGGACAAGTTGAAGTACTTGTCTTCTGCAGATCATTGCACCTGTCCAACCCTTTGATCTACCGTCGAGCATTACACTCTGGTATCTTAAGAATACCATGGAACTACATAACTTCTTATGAGTTCTTCATCAACTATTATTCTCGCCAATTCCAATTTCCCTCGGGTTCTGAGTTATTAGTCACTCGAGAACACCGTTAAGTGAATCGATTCCGCACTCCGATTCAATAACTCTTAAGTAATTTTCGTTGCTTGTGATTTAATAATCTTTCAACTCATTCCTAGCCTGATCGGCTACATCATTATTGTGCCAATTTTAACTTTACTACCTGGTCCTTCCCGGAGCACAATTTTCGACGATGAGCTAAGCTTACGTCGATTTTCCTTGTCATATCATTTCACCTTGAACAGCGAGCTTGATTTCAAGTTTGTGTTGTACCTGTGCTTCCATTGACCTCTTGCTTCATCATCCCTTTGACTTTATGTCATCGCTGATCGATTACATCCTCATGAAATCTCTCGACAAAAATTGTCGTGGTCATCATCAACATTTTGAATCCTTCCAGGATACCAATCGAATTCATGATGATAAGTACCACCCTTGTTCCTTGGTAATTTGAGTTACCATCGACAACATCCTTGCCTTCTCTCCAACACAAACTTGTTCGTGTTTTGTATTACACCTTGGGTTCCTTGCCATCCAGCTTATGCTGTGTTCTACCTTGGAGTATTACCATCTGTTATGTCGAGAATGTCATGGGAATGCTCCACCTCTTAAGAATTCTCGCTATAATGATACTTCTCACCATCACCATTCTTTCTTGGACCTCGTGTTGATTCCAACCGGGGTACCCACAAGTGAACGGTGTTGTTTGGATTCTGCACTTCTAGCAACCCTATTGCTTTGAAGTTAATGATCGATAATTCATTCTTAGCCTATCCGTTGCTGAACCACCATTCTAACATTGATCATGCTACCTAACCCCATATTTCGGGTGCACCTTTCAACCAATGTTTAATTGTGTATGTTTTCCTCAAGCATACATCATTATACCATTTGATCTGACAAATGTTATCTCCTTGTTCACCTAGTTGTGGAAATCCATCTTTTGTTAATCTCGAGGAATTGTCGCTGAGTCCATCAGCCACCCCCTCATCCTCTCCTTGGTTTAATGCTGAACTCTGGTTTCGGAACTTGCTTCCATCGTTCATTTCCCGAGAATCTTACAATGTCGTCTCGTCAATTTGTTTTGCACCTTTTCTTCTCAGGCATCCTGAGTCTGAGGTATCCTAACACCGATCAAATCTGAATCTCGGTCAGATATGATGGTTGGAGCATATTTTCAGGAGTTATAACATTGGTCTTTATATAACCCGGTAAGGTGATGACATGCCTAGCACACTTGACCGGAGGACCTATTGTTATAGTATCCTCTTCAGCAATGTTACCCATTCTTCCATAAGGAAATTGTAAGACTTATTCTATATGTTGTTCCTGATGAATCCTTTTTGTATCCAAGTCTGACCTTTGCTTGAAGACCATGTCAATGCTATCTCGAAGCATGTCTGTGGTACTCCGATTTTCAACAAGAACACTTATCCCAATGCTAATTGTTTCTTGCTCAATTATCCAAACACCGTTGTATCGGTAATGTCATAAAAATTTCTCTCCCCCTACCTAGAGGGTTTTCTACATTATATCCTGTCACGGATATCATACTCTGTTTGTCCTTGGGAAGGAAATGCCCCTGAAATATGTGTTTTTAACACATTTCCCTTTCCATTGTTCTGTTTAATCTGATAATCATATTTTCCTTTCCATTGTTTGGTTTAACCTTTCTTGTGATCTATATGATCTAAGCAGTAATATTCTCCTGCTTATGTAAACACCTCGTTGTACAATTCTGCAAGCAAGATCCTGTTACTATTGTCGATGACATTCCGGTAACCACCGATGGACGAGAACCTTGCCTATTGGTCCGCCTCGTTCAACGAGCAGGAAAATGGTTCTCTTCGTCCCTCGCCCTTGGTATCGACGTTGTTGCCGACATAATCGACAGGCTACCCTCTGACATGTCTTGCTATCATGACCGTGTAAGATGCCAACGGCCTTCCTACTTTTAACCACATGGTGGGCCCATAACCCACAGTTCCACAGGATCGAAACCTGACTCTCCTATACTCCCTGTTTCCAAACTTATTCCTCGCGCTTGGCTTCGTATTTAATTCACGGGCCACCTTCCTAGTGCTCTATTCTGGTATCAGACGCAATGCTTACTCTCGCTACTCTGAACCCCTTTCTCATTCTGGTTCAGACTTCGAGCAACTATCTATCCGCTTGGAACCTCTTATTGTACCTTCGTACCTTACTCTCGATGTATTTTATATGTTCAACTCGAGAGATAATCTTATGTTCATTCATGGGATAACCCCAGATTGTTTCCCTCAAAAGCATTCTGTCGTAGCTGAGCTGCCCCTTATCCTTTCGTAAGTACGATGGAGTTCCCGAAGAAAGGACGACAACTTTATCATGATGCATTGGTATAAAGAATTGACGACATCAACGAAAGGGATTAACTTCTTCGAGAAGATCCGTTAGAATATCGTAACCAGAACTTTCCCGCTTACTCCCCTCTTAAATCTCGGGACGAGATTTCTTGTAGTGGAGGAGAATTGTGACGCCCGGATAATTAAGCTACAGCAACCCTCTGCTAATGATGACACGTCACTGCGATTACTGTTGCTAATCTCGCGTTGATTCGAAACCGATTCAAATTAAAATTTAAAACAAAGGCTAACAACAAAAGTTTTCAAATATTAAAACTAAATTGTTCAGGTTGTGCCAAATAATGCATAGGTACTTATGATGAAGAAACCACATTTTTATAAAAGATTTAAATGCACTTAAGTAATTAAAACAATAGGTAAAACAATTAAATAAATACCTTTTTGATTTTTATAAAATACTAAACTATTTTGTTCAGGGGTAAAACTTTTTGTGGCAGTAGTTGGAATTGTAACCCTATTTTAGTTGGGGTTTTCTTATGGTAAAACTATAAACTATTAAGAAATAAAAGAAAATAGAAAGAACAAGTAAAAAATAAAACATAATAAATAAAAGGCCAAAAGGCCCCCCTCCCACCGGGCCTCGGCCCAGCCACATGCCAGGCCGGCCCATCCCCACTTCCTTAACCCCCTGGTGCTGAAACCCTAGGCACCGACACCCCCACTCCCCCACTCTCCCTCCCCCCGATCCCCTCCTGGATCGGGATCGAACCCCGACGCCCTCCGCCTCGCTCCCTCGTCTCTCTCCCTGCCCGATCTGGATCGGGGCAGCCCCCGCCGATCCCATCTCCCCGCCGGACGCCGTCATCGCGCTCCCCCCGGACGTCGTCGTCACCACCACCCCGACGTCGCCGTCATCCCGCCACCTCGCCCGAAGTCGCCCTATTGCCCTGGACCTCGCCGCCCCATCGCCTGACCGCCCCTTGTCGCCGGACGTCCCCGTCCTCCTCCCCGAGCCCCGCTTCCCTGTCCCTACGGCCCCGTAGTGAGGCCCCCGGCCTCTCTTCCTCTTCCCTTCCCTTCCCCGTTCGGTCACCGCGGCCACTGCCGCCGCTCGTGCGCCCGACGCCCCGCTCCCCGCGCCGCGTCCCGCGGTCGCCACGCCCCGCGGTCGCCACGCCCCGACCGCGCCCGATGCACGCACGCCCCGCCCCCGTGCATCCAGGCCCGGCGCCCCGCTGCTCGCCCGCACCCACTGCCGCTACTCTGCTCGCCCGCCTCCCGCGCCTCGCCGCGCCCCACGCCGCCCCGTCGCCGCGCCCGCCTTTGCATGGTCGCGCCCCCTTTGCGTGGCCGCGCCCCGCCACGGCCCCCCATCTCTACTCCCGTGCCCCAGCGCCCGCTCGCCCCGCGCCCGCGCCCGCACCGTGCCCGGACATGTCCGGTCCCCAAAGGGCACCGCGCGGACATGTCCGGCTGTGTCACTGCAAAAGGGCCCCAGTGCCCCAGAACGAAAAGAAAATAAAATAAAATAAATAATAAATAATAAAAATAAATTTAATTAATTAATTAATTAACTAACTAAATTAATTAAGTTAATTAATCTTGTTTAAATTAATCTAATTAATTAGTTAATTTAATAAAACAGTAATTAATTTGCTAAACCCGAATTAAACTAAGCAATGTATGACATGCGGGACCCGCACGTTAGTTTGACCCAGTCAACGCCCTGTTGACTGCTGACGTCATGCTGACATCATGATGACGTCAGCATGCACTGTTCTGGATAATGTTGTATTAAATTAATTAAATAAATGCTAAAATTAATTTAAATCTTTTAAAATTCATATAAAATAAACCGTAGCTCGGATGAAAATACTTTGTACATGGAAGTTGCTCAGAACGACGAGACGAATCCTGATACGCAGCCCGTTCGTCCGCCACGCGTCCCTAGCATAGTGAACTTGTAACATTTCACCTCCGGTTCATCTGTCCAAAAACGCGAAATACCGGGAATACCTTCCCGGATGTTTCCCCCCTTCGTCGGTATCACCTACTACCGCGTTAGGGCACACCCAGCACCGCGTATTGTCATGTTATGCTTTGTGTTGCTTTGATTGCTCTGTTATTTATTGTGTTCCCCCTCCATCACTTTTTTCCGGTAGACCCCGAGACTACCGGCGACCCCCAGTTCGACTACGGAGTTGACGACCCCTACTTGCCAGAGCAACCAGGCAAGCCCCCCCTTGACCACCAGATATCGCCTATTCTTCTCTATACTGCTTGCATTAGAGTAGTGTAGCATGTTACTGCTTTCCGTTAATCCTATTCTGATGCATAGCCTATCATTGTTGCTACAGTTGTTACCCTTACTTGCTATCCTACTGCTTAGTATAGGATGCTAGTGTTCCATCAGTGGCCCTACACTCTTGTCCGTCTACCATGCTATAATACTGGGCCGTGATCACTTCAGGAGGTGATCACGGGTATATACTATATACTTTATATACATGACACATGTGGTGACTAAAGACGGGTCGGCTCGTTGAGTACCCGCAAGTGATTTTTGTGAGGGGGTTGAAAGGACAGGTGGCTCCATCCCGGTAGAGGTGGGCCTGGGTTCCTGACGGCCCCCAACTGTTACTTTATGGCAGAGCGACAGGGCAGGTTGAGACCACCTAGGGGAGAGGTGGGCCTGGCCCTAGTCGGCGTTCGCGGATACTTAACACGCTTAACGAGATCTTGGTATTTGATCTGAGTCTGGCCATTTGGTCTATACGCACTAACCAGCTACGCGGGAACAGTTATGGGCACTCGACGTCGTGGTATCAGCCGAAGCTCTTTTTGACGTCAGCGACTGAGTGGCGCGCGCCGCATTGGACCGTAAGCTCACGCTTGTATTAAGGGGGCTAGATCTGCTTCCGGCCGCGTACGCAACGTGCAGGTGTGCAATGGGCGATGGGCCCAGACCCCTGCGCGCATAGGGTTTAGACCGGCGTGCTGACCTCTCTGTTGAGCCTAGGTGGGGCTGCGACGTGTTGATCTTCCGAGGCCGGGCATGACCCAGAAAAGTGTGTCCGGCCAAATGGGATCGAGCGTGTTGGGTTATGTGGTGCACCCCTGCAGGGAAGTTTATCTATTCGAATAGCCGTGTCCCTCGGTAAAAGGACGACCCGGAGTTGTACCTTGACCTTATGACAACTAGAAACGGATACTTAATAAAACACACCCTTCCAAGTGCCAGATACAACCCGGTGATCGCTCTCTAACAGGGCGACGTGGAGGGGATCGCCGGGTAGGATTATGCTATGTGATGCTACTTGGAGGACTTCAATCTACTCTCTTCTACATGCTGCAAGATGGAGATGGCCAGAAGCGTAGTCTTCGACAGGACTAGCTATCCCCCTCTTATTCTGGCATTCTGCAGTTCAGTCCACTGATATGGCCCTTTACACATATACCCATGCATATGTAGTGTAGCTCCTTGCTTGCGAGTACTTTGGATGAGTACTCACGGTTGCTTTTCTCCCTCTTTTCCCCTTTCTATACCTGATTGTCGCAACCAGATGCTGGAGTCCAGGAGCCAGACGCCAGCATGACCTATTTTTAGAGTTGAGTTGTGATATCTTCCCGTGAGTCCCCGATCTTGATCGTACACGCTTGCGTGTATGATTAGTGTACGGTCAAATCGGGGGCGTCACACCGTGCTAGCTCACCCCGGCCGTGTGCCCGCTCTTCGGCGTCAAGCCTGTTGGGGATCGTAGCAGAAATTTAAAATTTTCTACGCATCACCAAGATCAATCTATGGAGTTTACTAGCAACGAGAGGGAAGGAGTGCATCTAAATACCCTTGTAGATCGCGAGCGGAAGCGTTCAAGAGAACGGGGTTGATGGAGTCGTACTCGTCGTGATCCAAATCACCGATGATCCTAGCGCCGAACGGAGGGCACCTCCGTGTTCAACACACGTATGGTTGGGAGAGACGTCTCCTCCTTCTTGATCCAGCAAGGGGGAAGGAGAGGTTGATGGAGATCCAGCAGCACGATGGCGTGGTGGTGGAAGCAGCGGGGATCTCGGCAGGGCTTGGCCAAGCTTAGCGAGAGGGAGAGGTGTTACGGGGGGGAGAGGGAGGCGCCAGGGGCTTAGGTGCGCAGCCCTCCCCCCCCTTTATATAGGGGCCCTGGGGGGCGCCGGCCCCTGGAGATCCCATCTCAAGGGGGGGCGGCGGCCAAAGGGGGGACTTGCCCCCCAAGTCAGGTGGGGCGCCCCCCACCCCCAGGGTTTCCAACCCTAGGCGCGGGGGGAGGCCCATGGGGGGCGCACCAGCCCACCAGGGGCTGGTTCCCTTCCCACTTCAGCCCATGGGGCCCTACGGGATAGGTGGCCCGACCCGGTGGAACCCCGGGACCCTTCCGGTGGTCCCGGTACAATACCGGTGACCCCCGAAACTTTCCCGATGGCCGAAACTGGACTTCCTATATACAAATCTTTACCTCCGGACCATTCCGGAACTCCTCGGGATGTCCGGGATCTCATCCGGGACTCCGAACAACTTTCGGGTACCGCATACTAATATCTCTACAACCCTAGCGTCACCGAACCTTAAGTGTGTAGACCCTACGGGTTCGGGAGACACGCAGACATGACCGAGACAACTCTCTGGTCAATAACCAACAGCGGGATCTGGATACCCATGTTGGCTCCCACATGCTCCTCGATGATCTCATCGGATGAACCACGATGTCGAGGATTCAAGTAATCCCGTATACAATTCCCTTTGTCAATCGGTACGTTACTCGCCCTAGATTCGATCGTCGGTATCCCAATACCTCGTTTAATCTCGTTACCGACAAGTCACTTTACTCGTACCGTAATACATGATTCGTGACCAATCACTTGGTCACATTGAGCTCATTATGATGATGCATTACCGAGTGGGCCCAGAGATACCTCTCCGTCATACGGAGTGACAAATCCCAGTCTCGATCTGTGCCAACCCAACAGACACTTTCGGAGATACCTGTAGTGCACCTTTATGGCCACCCAGTTACGTTGTGACGTTTGGTACACCCAAAGCATTCCTATGGTATCCGGGAGTTGCACGATCTCATGGTCTAAGGAAATGATACTTGACATTAGAAAAGCTTTAGCAAACGAACTACACGATCTAGTGTTATGCCTAGGATTGGGTCTTGTCCATCACATCATTCTCCTAATGATGTGATCCCGTTATCAATGACATCCAATGTCCATGGTCAGGAAACCGTAACCATCTATTGATCAACGAGCTAGTCAACTAGAGGCTCACTAGGGACATGTTATGGTCTATGTGTTCACACATGTATTACGATTTTCGGATAACACAATTATAGCATGAACAATAGACAATTATCATGAACAAGGAAATATAATAATAACCATTTTATTATTGCCTCTAGGGCATATTTCCAACAGTCTCCCACTTGCACTAGAGTCAATAATCTAGTTACATTGTGATGAATCGTACACCCATAGAGTTCTGGTGTTGATCATGTTTTGCCCGTGGAAGAGGCTTAGTCAACGGATCTGCGACATTCAAATCCGTATGTACTTTACAAATATCTATGTCTCCATTTTGAACATTTTCACGAATGGAGTTGAAGCGACGCTTGATGTGCCTGGTCTTCTTGTGAAACCTGGGCTCCTTGGCAAGGGCAATAGCTCCAGTGTTGTCACAGAAGAGAGTCATCGGCCCCGATGCATTGGGAATAACTCCTAGGTCGGCAATGAACTCCTTCATCCAGATTGCTTCATGTGCTGCCTCCGAGGCTGCCATGTACTCCGCTTCACATGTAGATCCCGCCACGACGCTTTGCTTGCAACTGCACCAGCTGACTGCCCCACCATTCAAAATATACACGTATCCGGTTTGTGACTTAGAGTCATCCAGATCTGTGTCGAAGCTAGCATCGACGTAACCCTTTACAACGAGCTCTTCGTCACCTCCATAAACGAGAAACATATCCTTAGTCCTTTTCAGGTACTTCAGGATGTTCTTGACCGCTGTCCAGTGTTCCATGCCGGGATTACTTTGGTACCTTCCTACCAAACTCACGGCAAGGTTTACATCAGGTCTGGTACACAGCATGGCATACATAATAGACCCTATGGCCGAGGCATAGGGGACGACACTCATCTTTTCTCTATCTTCTGCCGTGGTCGGGCATTGAGCCGTGCTCAATCTCACACCTTGCAATACAGGCAAGAACCCCTTCTTGGACTGATCCATATTGAACTTCTTCAATATCTTGTCAAGGTATGTGCTTTGTGAAAGACCTATGAGGCGTCTAGATCTATCTCTATAGATCTTGATGCCTAATATGTAAGCAGCTTCTCCAAGGTCCTTCATTGAAAAACACTTATTCAAGTAGGCCTTTATACTTTCCAAGAATTCTATATCATTTCCCATCAATAGTATGTCATCCACATATAATATGAGAAATGCTACAGAGCTCCCACTCACTTTCTTGTAAACACAGGCTTCTCCATAAGTCTGTGTAAACCCAAACGCTTTGATCATCTCATCAAAGCGAATGTTCCAACTCCGAGATGCCTGCACCAGCCCATAGATTGAGCGCTGGAGCTTGCATACTTTGTCAGCATTCTTAGGATCGACAAAACCTTCCGGCTGCATCATATACAATTCTTCCTTAAGGAAGCCGTTAAGGAATGCCGTTTTGACGTCCATTTGCCATATTTCATAATCGTAGAATGCGGCAATTGCTAACATGATTTGGACGGACTTGAGCTTCGCTACGGGTGAGAAGGTCTCATCGTAGCCAACTCCGTGAACTTGTCGATAACCCTTAGCGACAAGTCGAGCTTTATAGATGGTAACATTTCCATCCGCGTCCGTCTTCTTCTTAAAGATCCATTTATTTTCTATCGCTCGCCGATCATCGGGCAAGTCTGTCAAAGTCCACACTTTGTTTTCATACATGGATCCTATCTCGGATTGCATGGCTTCAAGCCATTTGTTGGAATCTGGACCCGCCATTGCTTCTTCATAGTTCGAAGGTTCACCGTTGTCCAACAACATGATTTCCAAGACAGGGTTGCCGTACCACTCTGGTGCGGAACGTGTCCTCCTGGACCTACGAAGTTCAGTGGTAACTTGATCATGATCGTCATCATTAACTTCCTCTCTAGTCGGTGCAGGCACCACAGAAACATTTTCTTGTGCTGCGCTACTTTCCGGTTCCAGAGGGGTCATCTCATCAAGTTCCACTTTCCTCCCACTTACTTCTTTTGAGAGAAACTCTTTCTCCAAAAAGGACCCGTTCTTGGCAATGAAGATCTTGCCTTCGGATCTGAGGTAGAAGGTATACCCAATGGTTTCCTTAGGGTATCCTATGAAGACACATTTTTCCGACTTGGGTTCGAGCTTTTCAGGTTGAAGTTTCTTGACATAAGCATCGCATCCCCAAACTTTAAGAAACGACAGCTTAGGTTTGTTTTCAAACCATAATTCATACGGTGTTGTCTCAACGGATTTCGACGGAGCCCTATTTAAAGTGAATGCGGCAGTCTCTAAAGCATAACCCCAGAATGATAGCGGTAGATCGGTAAGAGACATCATAGATCGCACCATATCCAATAGAGTGCGATTACGACGTTCGGACACACCATTACGCTGAGGTGTTCCAGGCGGCGTGAGTTGTGAAACAATTCCACATTTCCTTAAGTGTGTGCCAAATTCGTGACTCAAATATTCCCCTCCACGATCTGATCGTAAGAACTTTATTTTCCTGTCACGTTGATTCTCAACCTCACTCTGAAATTCCTTGAACTTTTCAAAGGTTTCAGACTTGTGTTTCATTAAGTAGACATACCCATATCTACTCAAGTCATCAGTGAGGGTGAGAACATAACGATAGCCACCGCGAGCCTCAACGCTCATTGGACCGCACACATCAGTATGTATGATTTGCAATAAGTTGGTTGCTCGCTCCATTGTTCCGGAGAACGGAGTCTTGGTCATTTTGCCCATGAGGCATGGTTTGCACGTGTCAAATGATTCATAATCAAGAGACTCCAAAAGTCCATCTGCATGGAGTTTCTTCATGCGTTTGACACCAATGTGACCAAGGCGGCAGTGCCACAAGTATGTGGGACTATCATTATCAAACTTACATTTCTTGGTATTCACACTATGAATATGTGTAACATCACGTTCGAGATTCATTAAGAATAAACCATTGACCAGCGGGGCATGACCATAAAACATATCTCTCATATAAATAGAACAACCATTATTCTCGGATTTAAATGAGTAGCCATCTCGCATTAAACGAGATCCAGATACAATGTTCATGCTCAAAGCTGGCACTAAATAACAATTATTGAGGTTTAAAACTAATCCCGTAGGTAAATGTAGAGGTAGCGTGCCGACGGCGATCACATCGACCTTGGAACCATTCCCGACGCGCATCGTCACCTCGTCCTTCGCCAGTCTCCGCTTATTCCGTAGCTCCTGCTTTGAGTTACAAATATGAGCAACCGCACCGGTATCAAATACCCAGGAGCTACTACGAGCGCTGGTTAGGTACACATCAATAACATGTATATCACATATACCTTTGGTATTGCCGGCCTTCTTATCCGCTAAGTATTTGGGGCAGTTCCGCTTCCAGTGACCGTTTCCCTTGCAATAAAAGCACTCAGTCTCAGGCTTAGGTCCATTCTTTGTCTTCTTCCCGGCAGCTTGCTTGCCGTCTTTCTTGAAGTTCTTCTTACCCTTGCCTTTCTTGAACTTAGTGGTTTTATTCACCATCAACACTTGATGTTCCTTTTTGATCTCCACCTCCGCTGATTTGAGCATTGAATATACCTCAGGAATGGTCTTTTACATCCCCTGCATATTGAAGTTCATCACAAAGCTCTTGTAGCTAGGTGGGAGCGACTGAAGGATTCTGTCAACGACCGCGTCATCCGGGAGATTAACTCCTAGCTGAGACAAGCGGTTGTGCAACCCAGACATTTTGAGTATGTGTTCGCTGACGGAACTATTCTCCTCCATCTTACAACTGTAGAACTTGTCAGAGACTTCATATCTCTCGACCCGGGCATGAGCTTGGAAAACCATTTTCAGCTCTTGGAACATCTCATATGCTCCGTGCTGCTCAAAACGCTTTTGGAGCCCCGGTTCTAAGCTGTAAAGCATGCCGCACTGAACCAGGGAGTAATCATCACTACGCGACTGCCAGGCGTTCAGAACGTCTTGAGTTGCTGGGAAAACAGGTGCATCACCTAGCGGTGCTTCAAGGACATATGCTTTCTTGGCAGCTATGAGGATAATCCTCAGGTTACGGACCCAGTCCGTGTAGTTGCTACCATCGTCTTTCAGCTTGGTTTTCTCTAGGAACGCGTTGAAGTTGAGGGCAACATTAGCGTGGGCCATTTGATCTACAAGACATATTGTAAAGATTTTTAGACTAAGTTCATGATAATAAAGTCCATCTAATTAAATTATTAACAAACTCCCACTCAGACAGACATCCCTCTAGTCATCTAAGTGTTACATGATCCGAGTCAACTAGGTCGTGTCCGATCATCACGTGAGACGGACTAGTCATCATCGGTGAACATCTTCATGTTGATCGTATCTACTATACGACTCATGTTCGACCTTTCGGTCTCTTGTGTTCCGAGGCCATGTCTATACATGCTAGGCTCGTCAAGTCAACCTAAGTGTATTGCGTGTGTAAATTTGGCTTACACCCATTGTATGCGAACGTTAGAACCTATCACACCCGATCATCACGTGGTGCTTCGGAACAACGAACCTTCGCAACGGTGCACAGTTAGGGGGAACACTTTCTTGAAATTTTAGCGAGGGATCATCTTATTTATGCTACCGTCGTTCTAAGAAAATAAGATGTAAAACATGATAAACATCACATGCAATCAAATAGTGACATGATATGGCCAATATCATTTTGCTCCTTTTGATCTCCATCTTCGGGGCGCCATGTTCATCATCGTCACCGGCATGACACCATGATCTCCATCATCATGATCTCCATCATCGTGTCTTCATGAAGTTGTCTCGCCAATTATTACTTCTACTACTATGGCTAACGGTTAGCAATAAAGTAAAGTAATTACATGACGTTTCAGTTGACACGCAGGTCATAAATAAATTAAGACAACTCCTAGGCTCCTACCGGTTGTCATACTCATCGACATGCAAGTCGTGATTCCTATTACAAGAACATGATCAATCTCATACATCACATATACCATTCATCACATCCTTCTGGCCATATCACATCACATGACACTTGCTGCAAAAACAAGTTAGACGTCCTCTAATTGTTGTTGCAAACTTTTACGTGGCTGCTATAGGTTTATAGCAAGAACGATTCTTACCTATGCCAAAACCACAACGTGATATTCCAATTTCTATTTACCCTTCATAAGAACCCTTTTCATCGAATCCGATCCGACTAAAGTGGGAGAGACAGACACCCGCTAGCCACCTATGCAACTAGTGCATGTCAGTCGGTGGAACCTGTCTCACGTAAGCGTACGTGTAAGGTCGGTCCGGGACGCTTCATCCCACGATGCCGCCGAATCAAGATAAGACTAGTAACGGCAAGTAAATTGACAAAATCAACGCCCACAACAACTTGTGTTCTACTCGTGCATAGGAACTATGCATAGACCTAGCTCATGATGCCACTGTTGGGGATCGTAGCAGAAATTTAAAATTTTCTACGCATCACCAAGATCAATCTATGGAGTTTACTAGCAACGAGAGGGAAGGAGTGCATCTACATACCCTTGTAGATCGCGAGCGGAAGCATTCAAGAGAACGGGGTTGATGGAGTCGTAATCGTCGTGATCCAAATCACCGATGATCCTAGCGCCGAACGGACGGCACCTCCGCGTTCAACACACGTACGGTTGGGAGAGACGTCTCCTCCTTCTTGATCCAGCAAGGGGGAAGGAGAGGTTGATGGAGATCCAGCAGCACGACGGCGTGGTGGTGGAAGCAGCGGGGATCTCGGCAGGGCTTCGCCAAGCTTAGCGAGAGGGAGAGGTGTTACGGGGGGGAGAGGGAGGCGCCAGGGGCTTAGGTGCGCAGCCCTCACTCCCCCCCTTTATATAGGGGCCCTGGGGGGCGCCGGCCCCTGGAGATCCCATCTCAACGGGGGGGGGGGGCGGCCAAAGGGGGGACTTGCCCCCCAAGTCAGGTGGGGCGCCCCCCACCCCCAGGGTTTCCAACCCTAGGCGCGGGGGGAGGCCCATGGGGAGTGCACCAGCCCACCAGGGGCTGGTTCCCTTCCCACTTCAGCCCATGGGGCCCTCCGGTATAGGTGGCCCCACCCGGTGGACCCCCGGGACCCTTCCGGTGGTCCCGGTACAATACCGGTGACCCCCGAAACTTTCCCGGTGGCCGAAACTGGACTTCCTATATACAAATCTTTACCTCCGGACCATTCCGGAACTCCTCGTGATGTCCGGGATCTCATCCGGGACTCAGAGAAACTTTCGGGTTACCGCATACTAATATCTCTACAACCCTAGCGTCACCGAACCTTAAGTGTGTAGACCCTACGGGTTCGGGAGACACGCGGACATGACCGAGACAACTCTCCGGTCAATAACCAACAGCGGGATCTGGATACCCATGTTGGCTCCCACATGCTCCTCGATGATCTCATCGGATGAACCACGATGTCGAGGATTCAAGTAATCCCGTATACAATTCCCTTTGCCAATCGGTACGTTACTTGCCCGAGATTCGATCGTCGGTATCCCAATACCTCGTTCAATCTCGTTACCGACAAGTCACTTTACTCGTACCGTAATGCATGATCCCTTGACCAATCACTTGGTCACATTGAGCTCATTATGATGATGCATTACCGAGTGGGCCCAGAGATACCTCTCCGTCGTACGGAGTGACAAATCCCAGTCTCGATCTGTGCCAACCCAACAGACACTTTCGGAGATACCTGTAGTGCACCTTTATGGCCACCCAGTTACGTTGTGACGTTTGGTACACCCAAAGCATTCCTACGGTATCCGGGAGTTGCACGATCTCATGGTCTAAGGAAATGATACTTGACATTAGAAAATCTTTAGCAAACGAACTACACGATCTAGTGCTATGCCTAGGATTGGGTCTTGTCCATCACATCATTCTCCTAATGATGTGATCCCGTTATCAATGGCATCCAATGTCCATGGTCAGGAAACCGTAACCATCTATTGATCAACGAGCTAGTCAACTAGAGGCTCACTAGGGACATGTTATGGTCTATGTGTTCACACATGTATTATGATTTCCGGATAACACAATTATAGCATGAACAATAGACAATTATCATGAACAAGGAAATATAATAATAACCATTTTATTATTGCCTCTAGGGCATATTTCCAACAAAGCCTACCTCCACTGTGGTTCCCAACACGCGGCGGCCAGCGCCTCGCCGTCTTCGTTCCCTCGCCAGCCACCCTCGAGCATATCGATGCAGTAACCCTCGCCTCTCCTGTGGTCTGGCCGGGTTTGCATTAAGAAGCCTGTTAGTTACTGCTCTCCATCGCGGTGAGGCATATTTCCTCGCAATCTCTCTTCCAATTTCATTCTGTATGTTCCCAAATTGGCTATAAAATAACAGAGAGCGTATATATGTTCATTATCTACCTTCCTTACTACATATAAGCTGTATTTGTTCCAATAAGTTACTACCTATTTACAGATCGCGGGCGCCCGAGTCACACAAACTTAACAAATTAGCCGTACATTTTCTAAATTATTGCATGGCATTTTTAGAAATCTTGATACCAAGTTGTTAGTTTTATGCTTATCCTCCTTTCCTGAGTTTCGCATGTGTTCTCTGTAGATGCCGAGTAGCAGCGACATCACTCATTCATGCCATGTAACTTCATCTGATTCAGACAACCCTAGGTCTTCAGCAGATTGTGAGGGATCAAGTAGTCTTGAACGGGATAGAGCTGCAGCAATTACCCTTCCGGTCAGGACACGGAGGAACGCTCCAAGGAATCCCACACACCAGCCTAAAGGTGTATATGAAGTAACCGAGATTGATTTAAAGTCCTGGGCTCCAACTAAGCCAGATTAACCACGCATGAGGTTCGGGAGTGTGTGTGGATTTGTTGGCAGGGCAAGGCTCAACATTAATCTACCGGGGTTTCGGAAGGCTGACACAGAAACACGACGAAGGATAGTCCGGGAGATCATGGATCACTTCAACGTTCCAGAGCAGTGGAGAATGCAGGTGGAACACGCTGCACTGAAGAAGGCTAGGGATGCTTGGAGAAACTGGAAGCAGATGCTGTACAAGAAGTACTTGAGTGAAGGCAAGGACCCAATCCCCGCATACCCCCAAATTACAAAGGCAGACTGGGCAGAATTCAAAAGGGTCATGGCAACTCCAGAGTTTGCTGAGAAGAGTTTCAAGCAATCGGAACTTCAGAAGAAGAACATACACCCCCACCGTATGGGTGTGGCAGGATACTACGGCATGAAACTGATATGGGAACAGGAGGACAAAGAAGCAGTAGCGGCGGGTGGGAATCCGGCCTTTAGTGAAATCAGGGGCGAACGCGCCAGAGACTACTTGCGGTCACGTGCAAAGAGGCGTGATGACGGAACTTATTACTTTGAAAATGCATGTGATGCCAAACTGTATGAAGTGATGGTAGAGGCTTCAAGATCCCTGGAAGGTTCTACAGGAACTCAGGGCCATGTGACATTCTGTCCATTGCTCTGGACACAAAAGAGCCCCCTGGCCGTGCAAGGGGTATAGGTGTTAATGTCCCGCACAAGAGGGCTTTCACACTCAGCAAAGAAGAGAGGCTCAGCATGAAAAAAGCGAGGAGTGAACTGAAGCAGAATGCATTGTTTGAAAAGTTGAAGAAGGAGATTTATCCGACTGTTCAAAAGGATGTTGAGGAGTCAATGATGATGCAGAAGACTCTAACACTGACAGATAGCCAGCGGATGGGAGGGGAGGCGGGCATGGATGATGCTGCTTATTGCGTGACAACACTGCACAAGAGTAGCTGTGCATCAGCTGACCCCAGCGACACTGAGACCGCAGCTGCTCGTGATGATGCTATATCTGATCTATCTGGAATGAAAGACAGACTGAAGGGCGTGCTTACACATTATGAAGGTACATTAAAATGTGCAACAGCCTAGGTTTGCCCACCCTTCTTGGAAGATGGCCTCTTCTTGGACAATGTGCCATTGAAGCCGGGCTGTGTGAAGTGCTACGTGACTGAAGTAAAGCCTGGATTCAATGAATTTGCCCTGAAGAATGTCCTAGGAGACTTCGATGAGCAAAGGACCTTGGGAGAAACACTGTTACATCACATCTAGCGGCCACGAAAGGAAATAGAGTTCATCGATGAGATTCCTGAAGCCCCGACAAGAGCAACCACTGCTGGCCCTCAACCGGTGACGCTCTCCTTGCCACAGCAGCTCTCGCGGGCTGATGCATCAACCTGTGATTAGCCGGACCGACTTTGTGGCATACAGGCCATGTCATCCTCCGTCCCAAAGCAGCCAGTGGCAAGGCCTACAACTGCTGATGACGCACCACCAGTTCAGATGCCGGCCGCTGAAGCAGCGGGGGGGGGGGGGGGGGAGGAGACCCAGCTGCAGCACATGCTTAGCAGACCAACCTGGTGGAACAGACTGCTAAGCAGTCTGATGCTTCGGAACCGCCTGCTAAGCAGTCTGTAGGTCCAGAACCGACTAGTCACCAGTCCGTCGGTCCGCAGGCGCGTGATCAGCATACCAATGCGTCAGCACTTCCTGCTCAACAAACCAACGCGTTGGCATGGCCTCCTCAGCACACCGACAAGTTGGCACCACCTACGCAGAAACCCGACATAGCTTCAACACATGGTCAGCAGTCCGATGCCTCTGCTCCTACAACCCAGCAGTCCGTCACAGCAGCACCGCCAGCTCAGCGGTCCGGCATAGATAAACCGTCTGCTAAGAAGTCCGTCCAAGCTTCACCGTCTTCTCGACAGTCTACCTTGCAGGCAACCAGACATTCTGCCAGAAATGCTTCAAGTACCAAGAAGGAAGTGGCCAAAAAGGCTACACCCACGACCATGAGGAAGCGCAGCGGGAAAGTGAAGAGGAAAGAGAACGGTTGCCTCTTACTTAAAGCACTCATCGCCCAGAACCAAATTAACAGCAGCTTGTTCGAATCGGGGAGTAATATTATTTCGGACGCCATGGATGATGAAGAAGTAGAATTGTTGCTTGCTAAAAGCAGATGTACTTGAAGCACGCAATTACGTCCATGGCCAGCCATTTCTTGTTGGCAAATACTTTGATGAGTGCAGCTCCAGTTGCCGCGAGTTACATGAATATTGCATGGATCAAATGTCAACAGGTCATCATGCTTTGCTAGTCCACTACAATAGAGATCATTTCCGATACGATGCTGGTTCCATCAATGTGAGTTTCGAGGACTTACATCTCTTCTTCAAGTTCAACGTGCTCGATGTCACTCTTGTTAGATGCCTGATTTTGTAAGTACTTAACAAACTTTGATCAACTTCTCCATACAAAGCTGTAAATGATAAACAGCTAACTGCATTTTATTCCTCTCAGGGGATTGAACGCGCAGAGAAGAAAAGGGAGAGTGTGTATTTCATAGATCCTGCATTAGCAAATGGCACAACATTAGATGGTAAGGACCGACGGGACTGGGCCGTTAACACGGTCCTCCGTATCTTCGAAAACACGTCCCATGCACAATCATTTCTCTGGCCATATCATGACCGGTACGTCAAGTAAACAACCATGCATACACTGATTTTCTTTCAGATTTCGACATCATTCGTAAGTTCATGGCTTTCTTAATATGTAGCAATCACTGGATATTGGTATTCATTGTTCCAAACAAGAACACAGTTTACTACATCAATTCTCTCAGAGAGTTAACAAACGCTCAGGATCTGACGCATGTTCAGCAATTCTTGGATAGGTATTGAATTCTATGATGTTGAAATTAATTTGCAATCATATCTGGTTCAATAATTGATGTTGTCAAAATTCATCATCATTTGCAGTGTGCTCGCATTGTGGAAAACTAAACCACGGAACCTGTACAAGACGGAACAACCCGTGCAGCACGAGATCGTTTCTCCGGTAACACACCGAAATCCGTTATTTTCGGAAAATTTATCCACCAGTCTGCAAATACCTTTCCTTACGCTAGTCAAATGTTCAAGCTTATAAATAAACCTCTTTCTATTTTGTCCAAAGAAAAAATAATACATCTAACATCGGTTAGGTTGTTCCTAACAGGACAAATACATGACTAATTTTGTACAAAAAATTTCAGTGTCCTCAGCAAGAAGCAGGGACCAACCTTTGTGGATACTATGTTTGCAGACAGATGATCTCCATCTGCAAATCTGCTGATAGTTGTGACGATCCTCGCGAATTAGTACCAGTAAGTCTATCTTAATTAATATCTTCTGCTCCACTCATATGGCACAATCTGATCTTAAAAATACTGTAGCTCATCTTAAAACCGAGGACCCCTGAACCGCTCCCGGCTGGTGAATTGCTGATGGTTCAGAGATTTATCAGCGACTTCTTCCTGGATCACTACATCAATCCCACTGGTGATAATGAAGATTTCAGCATGCGTTCTCGTGAAACATTGAGTAAGAGTTAGCCACTAAACATATAACGCATGGATCCATTGTTTTCCATCTGATGAGGTCTTCGTATTTCGTACACTATGATTAATTATGTAATGCATGTATGTGTGGACAAATCATTGGAATTTAGCTACCATATGTTCAATTGCAATTGTTGCAAAATCTGATGAATGTTCTTCCTGTGGACACTATTTGTTCAATTGAATATTGTGCCGAATTTGCTTTTTGCGTGCCGATTCAAAATGAGATATTTTTGTTTATTTGTTCAATTGTATATTGTGGCGAATTTTCTTTTTGTGTGCCGATTTGAAATGGGATATTTTTGTTTTAACCTGGCAATTGCTCCGCACACGGTTCAACTAAATGAGTATGTGCGATCCACATCGGAAAGCATACGTCAATCGTAGCGGAACCGTCGGTGATACACAGCAGATCGCAAACGATTTGCAGCGCTACTACGTGTGCATAGGTTCTCCGGAACCGTTTGTGATATCACGTTATCGCACACGAGAACTGGGAGTAAACCGTGCCCAATGCAAAATACAATCCCAGTCATAATTTTTTTAGGAAACGTGTGGGATCCCAAACGAAAAGCACACGTCACTCTTGCGGCAACCGTCGGTGATACCTAACAAATCACAACTGTGTGCGAAGGGGCTCCTGAACCGTTTGTGATAGAACATTATCGCAGACGGTAATTGTTGGAAAACATGTGCGATGGAGTCTAGCATGGCAGACGGGTTACGCAGAAAACTCGTGTGTGATGGGGCACAAATTGCACACAGTTCATATGTTGGCCCATGTGCCTTACATATTGTTTCCCAAACGGTTCGTTATGACAGACCGTATGGTTTCACTGCGTCATTAGAAACGCTTAATCACCGATACCACACGTGTGAAAGAATTTAGTGTGTGTTGCATCGCACACGATTACATTTTGGAAGGCCTCTGGATCACTGCTCCATATCCCCGACGGTTTCTGGGTCGTGTGGGAAGGACACCCTATCGCACACACTCACTTGGCGACGGTTCCAAATGCCGTCGTGAAAAGGGGTTAAAAACTGTTTGTTTAGGACTGACGCGCACCAGTGTCTAGGGTTGTTTGTGACATTTATAGGAATAGCCCAATGGATTGATCGGGAAGAATAACTTTGAGGTGGTTTCGAACCCTACAATAATCTCTTCGTTTGTTCTCCGCTATTAGTGACTTTGGAGTGACTCTTTGTTGCATGTTGTGGGATAGTTATATGATCTAATTATGTTATCCTTGTTGAGAGAACTTGCACTAGTGAAAGTATGAACCCTAGGCCTTGTTTCAACGCATTGCAATACCGTTTTCGCTCACTTTTATCATTAGTTACCTTGCTGTTTTTATATTTGCAGATTACAAAAACCTATATCTACCATCCATATTGCACTTGTATCACCATCTCTTCGCTGAACTACTGCACCTATACAATTTACCATTGTATTGGGTGTGTTGGGGACACAGGAGACTCTTTGCTATTTGGTTGCAGAGTTGTTTGAGAGAGACCATCTTCATCCTACGCCTCCCAACGGATTGATAAACCTTAGGTCATCCACTTGAGGGAAATTTGCTACTGTCCTACAAACCTCAGCACTTGGAGGCCCAACAACGTCTACAAGAAGAAGGTTGTGTAGTAGATATCAAGCTCTTTTCTAGCACCGTTGCCGGGGAGGTTAGTGCTTGAAGGTAACAAGGAGGAGCTTTCTATTCAACCAATCTCATTAATAAGGAGCTCCAAAAAGAGGATTAAACCCACATATAATGTGAAGAATAAAAAGAAAAGACGGAGAAGCAAAGGTAAAAAGGTATCCCTCCCAAATGATGTTGCTCCTATTACTCATTGTGATGATGATAATTGCTATACTATTGGTGCTATCCATACTATTAATGATGAGAGTGATTATGCTTATGATATTCAAAGTCCCAAGCTTGGGGATGCTATGTTTTATGAAGATGATATTTTTAACCTCCCAAGTTTTGATATGCAAATCTATTATGATGATACCATGCCTCCTATTTATGATGATTATATCGATGAAAGTGGGTTTGGAAGAGTGTCAACTTTAGGAAGTAATGATCCCACTATTTTGGAGGGTGTTGGATCTTATTGTGACAATTATGAAAGTGGATTTGAAGAGGTCATGACTTTATTTAGTAATGATTCCACTATCTTGGAAGAGGTTTCAATTGATTATGATGAGAACAAAGTTGCTACTTATGATGATTATTGTGATGACACTTATGCTATAAAAAGTAGTGATGATTATATTTATAAAACTTGTCATGATTATGATTACCCTTTTTCTGAACATTACTCTTTTAATGTGGAAACAATTTATTGTATTCGAGTTTCTTATGATACTCCCACTATTCCGAATGAGAAGAATTTTGCTTATGTGGAGAGTAATAAAATTTATATGCTTGTGCATCATGAAAATAGTGCTTTATGTGATAGTTATATTGTTGAATTCATTCATCATGCTACTGAAATTTATTATGAAGGAGGAACCTATGCTTGTAGGAATTGCAATAATATCAAGTTTCCTCTCTATGTGTTGAAAATCTTGAAGCTATGCTTGTTTTGCTTTCCTATGCTAGTTTCTTGTTCCCATAAGCTGTTTGCTCACAAAATCCCTATGCATAGGAAGTGGGTTAGGCTTAAATGTGCTAGTTATATTCTTCATGATGCTCTCTTTATATTTCAAATCTTATCTTTTATGTGAGCATCATTGAAATCATCATGCCTAGCTAGAAAGGCATTAAAGAAAAGCGCTTGTTGGGAGACAACCCAATATTTACCCCTACTGTTTTTGTGTGTACACATGATTAATCTACTGTAGTAATCATGTTTTATAGCTTTTGTTTCAACAAAGTGCCAAGTAGAACCTTTGGGAAGACTTGGGTGAAAGTTAATGTGATCTTGCTGTAAAAAACAGAAACTTTGTGCTCACGAGATTAGCTGTCATTTTTTAAAGAAGAGTGCTTTTAAGTTGATAATTTTTGCAGAAGATTAATAGACAAATTCCTCACGTCCAACGATTTATTTCAGAATTTTTGGAGTTACAGAAGTATTCGAGAGTTATGGATTACTACAGACTGTTCTGTTTTTGACAGATTCTGTTTTCTATGTGTTGTTTGCTTATTTTGATGAATCTATGAGTAGTATCGGAGGGTATGAACCATAGAAAAGTTGGAATACAGTAGATATTACACCAATATGAATTTATAATGAGTTCACAACAGTACCAGAAGTGTTGATTTATTTTCTTATACTAACGGAGCTTACGAGTTTTCTGTTGAGTTTTGTGTTGTGAAGTTTTCAAGTTTTGGGTAAAGATTCGATGGACTATGGAATAAGGAGTGGCAAGAGACTAAGCTTGGGGATGCCCAAGGCACCCCAAGGCAATATTCAAGGACAACCAAGAGACTAAGCTTGGGGATGCCCCGGATGGCATCCCCTCTTTCGTCTTCGTTCATTGGTAACTTTACTTGGAGCTATATTTTTATTCACCACATGATATGTGTTTTGCTTGGAGCGTCATTTTATTTTATTTTCTTTTGCTTGCTGTTTGAATAAAATACCAAGATCTGAAATTCTTAAATGTTAGAGAGTCTTCACATAGTTACATGATTATTCAACTACTCATTGATCTTCACTTATATCTTTCGGAGTAGTTTGTCGTTTGCTCTAGTGCTTCACTTATATCTTTTTAGAGCACAGCGGTGGTTTTATTTTGAAGAAATAGATGAACTCTCATGCTTCACTTATATTATTTTGAGAGTCTTTTAGAGCAGCATGTTAATTTGCTTTGGTTATGAATTTAGTCCTAATATGATGGGTATCCAAGAGGGATATAATAAAAACTTTCATATGAAGTGCATTGAATACTATGAGAAGTTTGATTCCTTATGATTGTTTTGAGATATGAAGATGGTGATATTAGAGTCATGCTAGTGGAGTAGTTGTGAATTTGAGAGATACTTGTGTTAAAGTTTGTGATTCCCGTAGCATGCACGTATGGTGAACCGTTATGTGATGAAGTTGGAGCATGATTTATTTATTGATTGTCTTCCTTATGAGTGGAGGTCGGGATCGCGCGATGGTTAACTCCTACCAACCCTTCCCCTAGGAGCATGCGTGTAGTACTTTGTTTTGATGGCTTGTAGATTTTTGCAATAAGTATGTGAGTTCTTTATGACTAATGTTGAGTCCATCGATTATACGCACTCTCACCCTTCCACCATTGCTAGCCTCTCTCATGTCGCGCAATTTTCGCCGATACCATACACCCACCATATACCTTCCTCAAAACAGCCACCATGCATACCTATTATGGCATTTCCATAGCCATTCCGAGATATATTGCCATGCAACTTTCCACCGTTCTGTTTATTATGACACGCTTCATCATTGTCATATTGCTTTGCATGATCATGTAGTTGACATCGTATTTGTGGAGCCACCTTTCATAATTCTTTCATACATGTCACTCTTGATTCATTGCACATCCAGGTACACCGCCGGAGGCATTCATATAGAGTCATATCTTGTTCTAAGTATAGAGTCATATCTTGTTCTAAGTATCGAGTTGTAATTCATGAGTTGTAAGTAAATAAAAGTGTGATGATCATCATTATTAGAGCATTGTCCCATGTGAGAAAGGATGATGGAGACTATGATTCCCCCACAAGTCGGGATGAGACTCGGACGAAAAAAAAAGAGGCCAAAAAAGAGAGAAGGCCCAAAAAACGAGAGAAAAAGAGAGAAGGGGCAATGCTACTATCCTTTGACCACACTTGTGCTTCCAAGTAGCACCATGATCTTGATGATAGAGAGTCTCCTATGTTGTCACTTTCATATACTAGTGAGAATTTTTCATTATAGAACTTGGCTTGTATATTCCAGTCATGGGCTTCCTCAAATGCCCTAGGTCTTCATGAGCAAGCAAGCTGAATGCACACTCACTTAGTTTCTTTTTGAGCTTTCATACACTTATAGCTCTAGTGCATCTGTTGCATGGCAATCCCTACTCACTCGCATTGATATCTATTGATGGGCATCTCCATAGCCCATTAATACGCCTAGTTGATGTGAGACCACCTTCCTCTTTTTTCTTTTCTCCACAACCACCATTCTATTGCACCCATAGTGCTATATCCATGGCTCACGCTCATGTATTGCGTGAAGTTGAAAAGGTTTGAGAATACTAAAGTATGAAACAATTGCTTGGCTGAAACCGGGGTTGTGCATGATTTAAATATTTTGTGTGATGAAGATAGAGCATAGCCAGACTATATGATTTTGTAGGGATAGCTTTCTTTGGCCATGTTATTTTGAGAAGACATAATTGCTTTGTTAGTATGCTTGAAGTATTATTATTTTTATGTCAATATTAAACTTTTGTTTTAAATCTTATGGATCTGAATATTCTTGCCACAGTAGAGAAGATTATATTTATAAATATGTTAGGTAGCATTCCACATCAAAAATTCTGTTTTATCATCTACCTACTCGAGGACGAGCAGGAATTAAGCTTGGGGATGCTTGATACGTCTCCAACGTATCTATACTTTTTGATTGTTCCATGCTATTATATTATCCATCTTGGATGTTTTATATGCATTTATATGCTATTTTATATGATTTTTGGGACTAACCTATTAACCTAGAGCCCAGTGCCAGTTTCTGTTTTTTTTTCTTATTTTTGAGTTTTACAGAAAAGGAATACCAAACGGAGTCCAATTGACGTGCCAATTTTTGATGATTTTTTATGGACCAAAAGAAGCCCCCGGAATAAAATAGTTGGGCCAGAAGAGTCTCGAGCCATCCACGAGGGTGGAGGGTGCGCCCTACCCCCTGGGCGCGCCCCCTACCTCGTTGATGACTCGGAGACCCCCCCTGATGTGAGACCAGCGCCAAAAATTCCTATAAATACAGAAACCCCCAAAAAGAAACCTAGATCGAGAGTTCCGCCGCCGCAAGCCTCTGTAGCCACCAAAAACCAATCGCGGCCCTGTTCCGGCACCCTGCCGGAGGGGGAATCATCACCGGTGGCCATCTTCATCATCTCGGCGCTCTCCATGATGAGGAGGGAGTAGTTCACCCTCGGGGCTGAGGGTATGTAACAGTAGCTATGTGTTTGATCTCTCTCTCTCTCCCGTGTTCTTGATTTGTCACGATCTTGATGTATCACGAGCTTTGCTATTATAGTTGGATCTTATGATGTTTCTCCCCCTCTATCTCTTGTAATGGATTGAGTTTTCCCTTTGAAGTTATGTTATCGGATTGAGACTTTAAGGATTTGAGAACACTTGATGTATGTATTGCGTGGGATACCCGTGGTGACAATGGGGTATTCTATTGATTCACTTGATGTATGTTTTGGTGATCAACTTGCGGCTTCCGGGACCTCGGGAATCTGTGCATAGGGGTTGGCACACGTTTTCGTCTTGACTCTCCGATAGAAACTTTGGGGCACTCTTTGAAGTTCTTTGTGTTGGTTGAATAGATGAATCTAAGATTGTGTGATGCATATCGTATAATCATACTCGCAGATACTTGTGGTGACATTGGAGTATCTAGGTGACATTAGGGTTTTGGTTGATTTGTGTCTTAAGGTGTTATTTTACTACGAACTCTAGGGCTGTTTGTGACATTTATAGGAATAGCCCAATGGATTGATCGGAAGGAATAACTTTGAGGTGGTTTCGTACCCTACAATAATCTCTTCGTTTGTTCTCCGATATTAGTGACTTTGGAGTGACTCTTTGTTGCATGTTGAGGGATAGTTATATTATCTAATTATGTTATCCTTGTTGAGAGAACTTGCACTAGTGAAAGTATGAACCCTAGGCCTTGTTTCAACGCATTGCAATACCGTTTTTGCTCACTTTTATCATTAGTTACCTTGCTGTTTTTATATTTTCAGATTACAAAAACCTATATCTACCATCCATATTGCACTTGTATCACCATCTCTTCGCTGAACTTGTGCACCTATACAATTTACCATTGTATTGGGTGTGTTGGGGACACAAGAGACTTTTTGCTATTTGGTTGCAGGGTTGTTTGAGAGAGACCACCTTCATCCTACGCCTCCCACGGATTGATAAACCTTAGGTCATCCACTTGAGGGAAATTTGCTACTGTTCTACAAACCTCTGCACTTGGAGGCCCAACAACGTCTACAAGAAGAAGGTTGTATAGTAGACATCAATGATGCTGCCCCCATCCTCTACCCTCACATAGCAGCTCCGCGGCCTCATCGTTCTCCCCAACGATGGGTGCATCGACGGTGACAGCCCAACATCGGTGGAGATGGGGATTTTATTTTTTCTGCCTCCTCCTATTCATCATCATCCTTCCCGTGTTGCCGCCGTCGTGAAGACGTGGAGATGGAGGCAAGCTCAGGAGAGGTTCTACTCTATGGAGGCCTAGGGCGCTGGACTGGGATCAATTTCATGGTGGCGTATTGGAGCTTGATTTACTCTAGTCTGGTAGGATTGGAAACGAAAGTGGAGTCGACCAATGATACGCCTAGGATTTCATCCTCCCAGGATGGTGAGAGAGGTTGTGCTGCCAGGGGAGGGGGTGGACATAGGGGAGGGGTGCTGCCGGACAGGATGTGGAGAGGGGAGGGCAACATCGGGTCGGAATGTGGAGAGGGAAGGGCCGCCTCATGGAGAAGAGCAAGGGGGATGAGGATTGTGCCGGGGGGAACCAACCTCCCGAAGAGACCTGGACGCAGCTTCACGAAGGGACATGGATAGATGAACTCGTAGCAAAACGATGAACTGGTCAAATCGGGACAAAAGAGAGAAACATATGCAAAACCAGCATTGGACCAATAGCAAAAATCAAATCCACGTATCAACAAATGAAAGAGTTACCGCTAGAACTGGGAATTCACCCTAACAGCCATGGCTTAGCCACTTTAATTAATTTATATATTGCTCATTCTGTTCTATAGTGAATCACTTCATTCCTAAGGGTACAGTGTCCTTCTATCAATGGTGAGTGGAGTGGGGTCCTTCTATTTGGCGATGGACATGGGCCCATCCTCGGCGCAATGGAGCTCCCCCCACCCACCCCCAAAGAACATCGTTTCTCTGATGAGGTTGGCCTTGATGGTGAAAGATGGGCTCCGCGTTCCAATCCGCACTTCATTTTTTATTTGTTCTCTTTGCCTTTGCTTGTAAATTGTATTGTAAGTATGGTGTATCTACTGTTTGGGGCTTTATATTAATTTAAAGTTGGGCGTAATGCGTTAGGTCTAAAATAATCATAACAATGTCCGCTTTAGCCAGAGTTCAGATGTGGTCATTTTTTTACTTCTGTGTACACTATTGTGGGATATTTTATGCAAGTGAGGAATTTTCCAATAAGCGTATCCACTTTAGTAGGAAATCGTCGTCACCATGTTCATAGTAGCTAGTACGCTAGCAGTAGCATTGTCTTACTTTTTCGAGAAACTCCCAATCTATTAATCAACTGCCAAGGTAGTACAAAGAACACGAGTAAAAAATTACATTCAGATATGAAAACCACCTAGCGACGACTATAAGCACTGGGGCGAGCCGAAGGTGTGCTGCCGTCATCATCCCTCCCTCATCGAAGCGGCAAAGATTGTTGTAGTAGACAGTCGGAAAGCCGTCGTGCTAAGCCCCCATATAACCAACGCACCATAGCAACAACCGCCACCGCCGATGAAGAGAAGTGTATATCGAAAGGATCTAACCCGCGGACACACATACGTAGACAAATGAAAACCAGATCCAAGTTAATCCGCTAAAGACAAACGCCGGCCGGATCCCATGAGATCTGCCGAAGAAACACCTCCACACGCCCTCCGATGAAGCTAGAAGCATCGCCGGGACAGGTGCTAGGCAGAGAAAACCTTATTCCATCTTCAAGAAGTCGCCACCTCCTTGTCTTCTGAAGCATGACAAAAACAGATAAAATGAAATATAAAATGAAACTAGCAAACTGCATCTGGAGATACATGTCATGTATCTCCAATTGCGGTTGCATCTGGAGATACATGTCATGTATCTCCAACCGCGGTTGAAACCACCTAGCGACGACTATAAGCACTGTGGCGAGCCGAAGGTGTGCCGCCGTCATCATCCCTCCCTCATCTAAGTGGGGCAAAGATTGTTGTAGTAGATAGTCGAAAAGTCGTCGTGCTAAGCCCCCATATAACCAACGTACCACAGCAACAACCGCCACCGCCGATGAAGAGAAGTGTATATCGAAAGGATCTAACCCGCGGACACACATACGTAGACAAATGAAAACCAGATCCAAGCGAATCCGCTGAAGACAAACGCCGGCCGGATCCCATGAGATCTGCCGAAGAAACACCTCCACACGCCCTCCGATGAAGCTAGAAGCATCGCCGGGACAGGTGCTAGGCGGAGAAAACCTTATTCCATCTTCAAGAGGTCGCCACCTCCTTGTCTTATTAAGCATGACACAAACAGATAAAATGAAATATAAAATGAAACTAGCAAACTGCATCTGGAGATACATGTCATGTATCTCCAATTGCGGTTGCATCTGGAGATACATGTCATGTATCTCCAACTGCGGTTGAAACCACCTAGCGACGACTATAAGCACTGTGGTGAGGCGAAGGTGTGCCGCCGTCATCATCCCTCCCTCATCGAAGTGGGGCAAAGATTGTTGTAGTAGACAGTCGGAAAGTCGTCGTGCTAAGCCCCCATATAACCAACGCACCACAGCAACAACCGCCACCGCCGATGAAGAGAAGTGTATATCGAAAGGATCTAACCCGCGGACACACATATGTAGACAAATGAAAACCAGATCCAAGCGAATCCGCTGAAGACAAACGCCGGCCGGATCCCATGAGATCTGCCGGAGAAACACCTCCACACGCCCTCCGATGAAGCTAGAAGCATCGTCGGGATAGGTGCTAGGCGGAGAAAATCTTATTCCATCTTCAAGAAGTCGCCGCCTCCTTGTCTTCTTAAGCATGACACAAACAGATAAAATGAAATATAAAATGAAACTAGCAAATTGCATCTGGAGATATGTATCTCCAACTGCGGTTGCATCTAGAGATACATGTCATGTATCTCCAACTGCGGTTGCATCTAGAGATACATGTCATGTATCTCCAACTACATTTTGCTAGTTTCAACTTATGTTGTTTATCCGATTTTTGTGGAGAAACAACTGTAGTTTTTTTTATATAGGAGGAATTTGTGAAAGAACGTCTTTTGGCCAACTGACAAACTAATACTATCAAAGACAACTCATCCTCTTGTTTAAAGAAAAAGACATATCATCCTCACATGATGCCCAATTATGTGGAGAACTCATTTATGTATCCATGTGAATCCTTTGAGAGCTCATGCATTCTTGAATATTATTCTTATTTTATTTGTGTGGCCATGGTTTATATGCATCCACTTTTGTGTATATCCAAAACATAGCTTTCAAGGCTTACAAGATGTCAAACTTCGTCGAAGCACTCTAGATAATTCCTTAAAGTGTACCTGAAAGCGACATAAATTGAAACTTTAGAGAAAAGAGGATGAAGGAACATTTGTGGATTTCCTATTTTGAAACTTCTCAAATTTCCTTTTTGAGAAGAATCGTCTAGGGAGTGGTTTATTCCATGGTGTATGTCATTTATTGCGTAAGATGTACGTTCCAAAAGTGTTTCAACGGCATAGAACAATTATCCTCCTTAGATTTTCTTAAAACAATATGGCATTATTCGTCACTCAAAACATTGAAGAAACTGGAATATGAATAACAAAGACTTCGCTAAAAAGACTAAGAGTTACGCCAAAATATGCATTTGAAGTTCTTGTTTTACTGTAGACGTACTGTGACAGGGGCTGCATATGCTCTTTTCTTGTGATGCCAAACTTGTCTAGAGTTGTTCACATTTTTTCTGAAAACATTCATGAAATTGAGTATGGAAAAAGTACCAGAAGAACAAACTCAGCCACAAATGAGTACGTAATATGAAGAGTAGCACTATGAGTATGGAGAGTAGTAGCATTGAAAGGGAAAAGCCCCCTGCTCAAGTTAGTCAAAGGCCGACATACGCTTTAAAAGCATCGCTTTACCGTGCACTTTTCGGCCAAGCATGGGCATGCATTGCAGTATTGGATAAGGCAGAGCAACATGGCACACACACAATATCCATGTTAGCTCTCCGTAGATTATTTGCAGGCTCCTGTCTTTCCGCTGAGAGTGGGAGAGCAGTGGTGATGTTACTCTTATGTATTTTATGTAAATCTCCCAAGCGTAAACTAGTGCTCAGCATGCCAAGGAATCGACACGTATGGTACTAAACGAAGAAAAACAATGGTTACATCCACTCGCACACATTGGGATTTGCCAACACTATTAGCCTGAAATTATAATCTATGTGTTTTTGTCACATCATGCAGAGCTAGGAGTTGGACCGTGAGAAAAATTAACTCCTTTGACCAGCACGGCCAAGTACAAGCAAGTATTTCCTCCCATATAAAAAAGTTGCATGTCCTGTTGGGCAGAATCAAATGGCAGATATGAATCTATGTGTGTTTTTGGCAAGTTCAAATATTCTTTGAGTACCAAAACAATATAGAGGTAAATCACGTGACACTTGTGACGATTTTACTAAGCTTTCAGCCTCGCAACCGCACTTCACACTATTTATTTCTTGAGAGGAATAACTAAACCAAAATACAACACCTACGGATGAGAGTTACAACAACTATCAAACAAAGACAAGAGCATCTCCAACAACTCCTGTAAAAACTTCCTTAAAAGTGGTTTTACAGGGTCTACATAAAATTTAGGAGAAGATGACATGTGAGATGTTTTCTCAATTTTCGTAAAAACTTTCTCTAAAAGTGGTTTTTGGCGGTGGCGCGACGGCGACGGTGGTCGATGGTGGCGGGCAAGCGAGCAGGTGACGCAATGGCGATGGTGATCGGTGGTGGTGGTGGCGGCGGCGTGGCGGATACTCCGGCGGCGATTATGTGACAGTTAGCTGACATGACACTTTTACGGGAAGATTTACGTGATTATGTATTAAAAAATACGTGTGTATGAGGAATTCTAAAAGTTATTTTTTTTGGCCTGACAATTCCTCATATACTTCCAGGATCTTTTCCA
The DNA here is from genome assembly GCF_018294505.1 of Triticum aestivum. Taxonomy (NCBI): domain Eukaryota; kingdom Viridiplantae; phylum Streptophyta; class Magnoliopsida; order Poales; family Poaceae; genus Triticum; species Triticum aestivum. The sequence goes on along the minus strand of NC_057811.1, from coordinate 334,302,395 downwards.
GCTCCATCATATTGTTCTCTTCCACCTCTAGAAAGACGCCACTGTCATCCGCAAATAACAAGGGGAGAGGAAGTTTTTTTAGAGAATTTGCGGGTTTTTGTAAAACCGCCGAGGAACTTTTCCTTTTTGGCTTAACTTTCTTTAAACGACGGTTATACATACAAATATGTGTTGATGAAGCGGCAGAGCAAGTTGGAACCGGTTTTGGTTTTCCAAAATGTAAAAAGTTTTCTTTAACATTAGTACAGACGCAAGTGCTCATACATACGAGCGTACACTCACCCCTATAAAAGCACACACGCACACCCTAGCCCTATGAGCATCTCCGAGAGATTGAGCCGGCATGTCATGTTAAAGTTTACAAAGTCGCCATAGGCGCCTCGTCGTCGACGGGAAGGTCTCACACCACTGAAAGCGCTTCATCGAAAATCCTGAAATAAATTCAAGAATAATGCGAACAGCAGCACTTGAACCCTCGTGGGTCTGGGATACCACTGTCCCTCTAACCATCCAACCATTTCATCCAAAATGTAAAATGTTGCAACCCAGAGAGTACGTACCAGTACAACAATTATACTCGAACGCACGTCCAACTATACAAAGCCAATAATTGTTGGTGCAGCAGAATCATACGTCCTGATCGTGGGCATGTGCCCCATTTCCTGGAATCGGGCGCATAAAGTTAACCTTTGTCCTGTTGCTCTGATTAGCAGGGTTTTCTTAAGATATCTCGTGATCTCTATCTTGTGCCATGCCATGGTGATATTATTCTACTCCATATGCTGCCTTCTGAGATTGTGATTAAGCTGGTGAAACCAAACTAAGAGCGTGCCTACTATCGATACGAATGTATATCTTGGAATATGTCATATGTGACCGTATATTTATTAATATTGCTAAAATGCCAAAAGACTCTCCATGGACATCTGATGCTTCTAAAAAATGTATTTCGCTATAAATCGAATCAAATTTTTTAGCACGGCAAATTAAACATTTTTTGTGACAAATAAAGTGGTCGCGAGGATGGAAATTTCTTTTGCCATGCTCAGTTTTTTTGCCATTTGCTAAAGAAAATTGCTATCCACGTGACAACTTCATTTGCCATAAAAAACGTTCGATTTGTCATGCTAAAAAAAACTAATATCAGATTTTAAACATTACTAAAAAAAGACACCTGATAATGCTTCTAAACTGGCTTTGCAAGAAGGCCCCGAGGTGATGCAATTACCTTTTTTTAGGTGAGCTAGGGATTTTATTCAACATTCATAACAGGAGGAATAAAAAAAATGTCTATAGGATCCCTGGCCACAATGGCGATCTATTGGGAGGGATGAAGCTGCCTTAGCAACGGCATGAGCTTCAAAGTTTGCCTCTCTCCTCTCAAAACGAAAGGTAACTTTTACAAAGTCTTTTATCCTATCTCTAACCTCATTAAGAACTAGAGCATATCAAGATAGCGTGCCTCGGTTGATGTCTGAGATGATCCAATTACCTGAGCCAGCTCAATGCGAGGCCAAGGCCAACTTGAAATTGTGGTGATTCTATTTGACGCATGGTGCATGGACTCGTGTACCAGGCGTACTCTAGCTACATGTTTACAGTTTCCGATCGGGGTACTGTAGTGTGAATATGTGGTTACTACAGCCAATTTGGTGTTGTACCGTTTTTTTAATTCCTCAATTTTTTAGAAAATCATGAGAAAATATATTTCAATACTGAATATTATTTTTGAAATTTCCTGGAACCGTGAATATTTTTCAATTTTCTATCATTTTTTTAAATGAGATCAATTTTTGAAATTTGAAACAATTTTTAAAAATATTTTTTTGAAATTACATACTTTTTTTAAAGAACCAAACAAACTTGGAAATTCTGAAAATTATTGCGAAGATTTTACGAAATAGAGAGAAAAAAATTGAAAATCAACAACATTTTTAAAATTCCAGAACATAATTTTTGAAAAAATAATATTTTAAAGAAAAGGAACGTTTTCTGAAAACGAAAATCATTTTTCAAATTGTGAATATGTTTTTTAGTAATTTCTGAAAAAAAGGAAAACTGAAAACGTTCATGGGCCAGACCCCCTCACTTTGCCAAGGAAAATGTTCATGTGTTCTTCATAGTCTTCATGTGCTTTTTTCAATTGTTCATTTAATTTAGGAATCATATTTTACAAAATGATCATGTAATTTTAAAATGTTTTCATGTATTTTTTGGAATGTTTAGGTAAATAAAAAAAGGTACTATATTTTTATTAAACTATTTAAGTTATTTTAGAATGTGTTCACACCTGTTATTGTATTGTTACTAATTTTGAAATGTATTGACATATGTTATTCATGTACTTTAAAATGTGTTCATGTAATTAAACAATTATTCAACCATTTAATATAAATTCATGTACTTAAGTTTTTTCACTTTTTGAAAAAATATTTGTAAAATGCATCTGTAAAAACCATGCAATTTGAAATAGTGTACACTATTGTTAAGGATACTTGTGTATTTTATTAAGAATATTTTTATAATTTTCTTTAAAATGAAACAGTAATAGGAAAAGAAAAAGATACGTAAGAAGGAAAATAGAATAGAAAAGATGGAAAAAAAAGTAGAACCGAAAAAAATCATTCAAAACCTGACAAAAGGCGGTTCTGAAAAAAAAAATGCAAACAGATGCCGCCCACTTTTCGGCCAGCACATGTTCGAATGCCTTGTAGAAGAGCATGGGCTAATGCCAACAGTAAGAAGAAATAGCATGTGTGCAAGCGTCAACGCTATTTCTCACTTGTTGCCAGACGTTGTGTCCCTCTCGCCGGAAGCATGGTGCTACACGCCGGCCCAAAACTGTAGCTTTGCGCGAGGTTTTTATCTCTGTTTTTTGTAAAAAAAAATATTTGCATCGATTTTCTTATTGATTTTTCGATTTTCTTGGGTGTTTCATTTTTTTCCTTTTCTTCTTTTTACTATTTTTCCTTGTTTTCTTTGTTTCTTATATATTTTCCCCTTCTATTTTATTATCCGTTTATTCACCACATTGCTCATATTTTGTATACACTAGCAACGTCCCTTTTGTATGTTTTCATAATTATGAACTAAAATATTAACATTTTTTCTACATATGATTTCATATCTAATTTTTTACATACACATTGTACACTTTTTCTATACATCTAAAATGTTTCTATACATGTTTCATAATTTTCAAATACATGATTAAGAATTTTTAAATGCATGTTTTTGAAAAGTTTTTATCATAAATGTTAACCATTTTTTAAATACGAGTTGAACCAATAGGTAATACAATTTTTTTCTTTCAAACTATGTAAATATTTTTGTACATTGTTTAAAATGTCACAACCATCTCATTTTTAAAATATAATAATGTGCCTTCATCGTTTACTGGTACCAATTTTTACATTATATAAACATTTTTTTTAAACATCACATGCATATTTGAAAATGCGTGAGCATTTTGAAATCTAGAAGCATTTTTATGCTATCAACATTTTCTGAACCGTGGCAAAAAAAATTACAGAACGTGAAAATTTTCGATTTTGTGAGTTTATAATTTTATGTAAATTTAAATTTTGAAATATATATATATTATCGAATGATACCGTAAATATCAAGAAAATTAAAAATTTGAAAGACAAACGAATGAAAAAACCTAGAAAAAAGAATTAACCTGCAGGAAGCTACTTGGGCCGGCCCATTAGTAGGGCCACTCCCTTTTGTGCAAAACCAAAAGCCTATTATATTTGCTTGCGCTTTAGGCATGTAGAGCAAACAAATTTACAAATTTATGAAAAAAAAAACCACTCTTTGGGCAAATTAATAGCGTCCCGCACATTGCAACGTGAACTTTAGCGATGAACTTTAGCAATAAAAATAAAATATGTTAAAGTATTACCGCCTCATCTTCAACCTAGACGTAACTCAAGGGTGGATGCATGTTATGTTGTCTTGTGACATTCAAGTTCAGTTATTTATTGTTGAGAAATAAAAAGAAATATTAGTGATGTGGATGGCTTTTATGTTCTTTGATGATGTGGAGGGTTAGCATGTGGTAGAAAGTGGAAAATTGAATGGTTGCATGGGTGCTTGATGATGAGGAGGAAGGAGTGCATGTGGTGGAAAGTGAAAAGTTGATTGATTGCATGCATTTGATTATGTGGATGACTTGCACATGCATTTAAATGGGATATGACATGTGCGGAACATAATTCATTGCATGGACATAACTCATTACACTTGATTATTTTATTTTTTATTACAGGTATTGTTCGTATTTCTTTATTTTTCTTCTCATTTCTCTTTATCATTTTTTATTTCCTTTTTATATCCTCATTCCTTTTAAAATTCGTCAACATAACTAAAATTTGTGAACTTTTCAAAGTTCATTAACATTCTTCAAACGAGCGAACTTTTTCCAAATTCATAAACCTTTACTTGAACATGAAATTGGTTTTATCGAATGAGTGAAATTTTTACAAATCCGTGGACATTTTCAAATCCATGAATGTCAGAATGTTTTTCAATGCCATGACTTTTTGTCAAACTCACATTTTTTTGTCATATTCGTGTATTTGTATTCAAATTCATGAGCTTTTTATATTTTGTGAAATCCACGAACTATTTCCAAACTCATGTACTTTTTTCAAATCCATGAACGTTTTTCAAATGCGCAAACTATTTACAAATTAATGAACCTATTTTTGAACACGTGATTTTTTTAATTAGTGATTTTTCTAAATCTGCGAACCTTTTGAAATCCATGAACCTTTTGAAATCCACAAACTTTTTCTAAACTTGCGAAAAAACAAGTTCGTGAATTTTGATTTCATAAAATCCATGATTTTTTTTCAAATATGTGATTTTTGTCGAAGTCGCGAGCTTTTTCAAATTTGTATTTTTTTTCTAGATCCTTGTTTTGTCAATAGTCAACGCAACTGGACAATGGTTGACCACTGTGAACCGAGCGAACGAAGCAGCTTGCTTCAATGAGTGAGCAAACGGAGGGAACGAGCGAGCAACCAACGTGCTTGCTGGCCCGGCCTACGTGAGACGGCTGCGTAAGCGCCAGCTTTGCGAAATGGCGTCTAAGTCGCAAATTAGGAGGTCCCTCGGAGATATGGAAAAGGGTAAAAGTGCAAGAAAGGTATAGAGGGGAAAATAAAAGAAATACTTCTTTTTAGGAAATGAAAGAAATGCCTTTTTTTTTGGCCCACGTTCTATACGGGCCACGATGATATAGCCCGTACAACTTACATGAATTTATGGGCCTTGGGCATCTAGACTATTGGCTGTTATAGAATTAACCTTAAAAGTACTCAAAAAAGAATATAAAACCTTAAAAAGAACATCTTGGGTGTGTGTTAACATGAGTTTCTTTTTAATGCATTACAGAGGCAGGCTCTTATACACTCAACTTTATGAACGCACGCACACACTCTCTATCCTATGTACACCTTCGAGAGATTAAGCCGGCACATCATCTTAAAATTAACAAAGCCACCACATGTGTTTTCGTAGTCCATGAAAACGTTCTTCCATTGAACAAAATATCGTCCGCATACTTAAAATAAATTTAGAAAAAATACAAGCATCAATATCAAGTTTAAGACTTGAATCCTATTTGGCTGGTTCCACTACAAAGAACCTGACTAACCATGTGAGCCAGGCTCAGTTCGCGCCTCTTTGAATCTCCTTTTTCTTTAAGGGTTAAAGCAAAGCTTTATTAGGAAGATATGTTGGACATTTCGCCCACTGCAATGACAGCAGCCTCGGCTGGTACATCATCGTCCGAGAGGAAGGCTTCATCAACATTACATGCATAGTCTCTTTGGATCTCTAATGTCAGCGATGAGGAAAAACTTTTAGCAGCGTAGCAGTGTGGGTGTGTGAACCGTCAAACAAAGCTACTGCGTGGACATCGATGGTGTCAGCTGTGGACCACCGAACTTTAACCAAAGCAGAGAGACACGCAGCGAAATGAAAATGAGGAAACAGGGGCGCCGCACTGTCCAATGCTAACCCGGGCAATCTTCAACGATTGAAAAAGAAATGGACTTGCAGATTTTCAGCGTAAACGATGGGCCAAGCAACTCCAACTGGGCCACCTATTTCGTTCGCGCGCATCTGTTTGGATCGATGCGGACATAAAAATCGGCCTAACGCGCCGACGCAAACGGATGCGCGTTCGCTTTTCATACGCGGGTGACCCATTTCCGGTCCATTTTTAAGCCAGATTTGCGTCGGCACGGACACGAGACGGACGCGCGCGTGCTCGCTATCTCCTCCTTTCGGGACCCGCTGGTCGGTGACACATTGGCCTCTCCCCATCCAACAGCAAACCCTCGCCCGCCTTCGTCGCCGATGCCGCCGCCTATTTTTTCCGGTGACTCTGCCAGCTTCCGGCGCCGCAACATCGGCTCTACAACGCCGCCACCTCCCATGTCGCCCGCCACCGCCGTCTTGCCGCCGGGGAAACGACAGCCCCCCCCCCCCCACAGACACAGCCGCGTCCGCGCGACCAAGAAGCCGCCTCGCCGCCCCGACCAGATCCTCACCGGCACGCTCGTCGGACGCTGGCAGGGCAGCTAGCTGGTTCGTGCGCGCCGCGACTCCCTTCGCCGGCCGTCTCCTTCGTCGACGCCCGCAAGTTGTTCGACAGTTTGCCAAGGTACAAAATGGACTCCGCCGACGAGTTATTTTTTCACAATTTCCTTTGCAACTCCGACGATTCGTCATCCGATGACGAGGAGGAGATATTGGCTGCCATGTTGGTCCATCACCACCTCAATAGCCAGCGCCCGGCGTTTCGTGGCTCCATTCCGGGCCACCTTCCGGCGTTGAATCGCAACCGAGAGAGCGGGCATTTGCTTTTTTGGAAGGACTACTTTGATACAACAAATCCGTTGTTCAAACATCAGAAATTTCGCCGCAGTTTCCATATGAGTAGACATCTTTTCAACTGTATTAGAGAGGGGGTGGTCGGCTATGATGACTATTTCGAGTGCAAAGAGGATCCCGTTGGAAAGATTGGCTTCTCCTCTTATCAGAAATGCACTGCCGCCATCCGAATGCTTGCATACGGAGTGCCCGGTGATCTCATTGACGAGTAAGTCCGCATGAGCGAGTCTACATGCCTATACTCCCTGTATAAGTTCCGCAAGGCTGTTATTGCTGTGTTTGGCCCTGAGTACTTGAAAGAGCCGACTCCTGGAGATACAGCCCATTTGATGGCGATGAATGCCATCAGGGGCTTCCCAGGGATGCTTGGCAGCATAGACAACATGCACTGGTGGGAATGGAAGAACTGCCCTTCTGTTTGGCAAGGGCAATATAAGGGCCATGTCAGGGCTTGCACTGTCATACTAGAGGCAGTGGCGTCTCAAGATCTCTGGATCTAGCACTCTTTCTTTGGCATGGCCGGATCTTACAATGATATCAACGTGCTTCAACGCTCGCTGGTGTTTACTAGGCTAGCCGAAGGCAACAACCCACCGGTGAACTTTACTATCAACGACCACAACTACGACAAAGGATACTACCTGGGTGACGGTATCTATCCTCAGTGGTCCACTATTGTGAAAACAATCCCCAACCCTGTCAGAGAGAAGAGGAAAAGATTTGCCCAAGAGCAAGAGAGTGCTAGGAAGGATGTTGAGCGTGCCTTTGGTGTTTTGCAATCTTGATGGGGCATCGTTCGGTGCGAATACTTGGAGCACGCAGAAACTGTGGGAGGTGATGACTGCTTGTGTGATCATGCACAATATGCTCATAGAAGATGAGCGCCCGGAATGTCTGTACGATCAAGAATTTCAGTTTCGAGGTGATAATGTTGTGCCTGAGCATGGAGGAGCGGCAACGTTTGAACAGTTCACCCAATTTCACCATGACATGCGTGATTGGGAAACTCACGTGCAACTGCAAAATGATTTAGTTGAGCATATGTGGGTTCATGTTGGCAACCAATAGATGTATCTTCTTTATTCGGCTTGCAAAACTATGTGAGACATTTTTACTTTTATTGTGCTTGTAAAACTATGCTATTTTATTTGGTTGAAACTATGTTATTTGACTATATGTTTGAATGCAAAAGTTGTGTGTGAAACAATGCAAAAATGAGCTATTTGTTACCGGTCACCCCGACACATATAGGTCGGCGCGTTGGATGCACTGCCAAGCCAAATCTAAAATAAGGCGGACGCTGGGCGGGCGGGCGACCCAAATGAACAAAAAATAGACAAAAGCTCTGTCCAAATCGCCTCGTTGAAGTTGCTCTTACTGTATTTTTTTCGATAAAAGGGGCCACATGGCCCCCATTTTCATAATGAAAATAGGAGTCTGGATACAACAAATTCAACACCCTACACATTTTTCTCGGACCTGATGCATCACCTCACCAAACTGAAGAACAACCTACATCCTAGACATATAACCACATCTATAGGATGCCAAGCCACCCATTACTAGGAGAGAAACATACTTTTAACATCTATTACATTTTGCACATCAGCCAGAATAGTAAAGCAAGTCTATAATCTGAACGCACTACAGAGCCACCCGATTTCAGGTAGAGACAAAGCATGGTCTTTGAGCAGAAGGATTCCACCCATACGCTCTTCTATAGACTTCGTTTGCTACCCGAGATAGCCTCTTGGAAACCTCCTTAAGCATTTTTTGCACTCCTTTTTTCTGCAGAATCACCCATGAATCCAATAGAGAACACAGGGTAAATATTACATTGATGGGTTTTGAAAGGAAAACACGTTGAAAACAAGATTTGTTCCTTGTTTTCCAAATTGTCCAGATCAAAGCAGCAGCACTAATAGAAACCACAGCCCTATCCTTACCAGAATAGGCTGGTATCCAGTTTTTACAGAGATCGAAGAAAGATAAAGGTAATTTTGGGTTACCCAAGGAACCACAAATCACATTCCATAAAAATCTAGCAAAAGAGCATGAAAAGAACAGATGATCAATGCTCTCAGAGATACCGTAAAACTCGCAAAAATTTAATCCTTTCCACCCTCGTCTAGATAAGTTATCCTTAGTTAGGATCCTCCCTTTGATCACTAACCATATAAACGCTTTTACCTTTAGAGGCATTCTCAACCTCCAAAGCAGTTTAAAAGGAAAGGCAACCACTCTAGCTATAAGGTGGTGATAAAGCGATTTAACTGAGAAGGATCCAGATTTTGTTAAAAGCCATTTAACTTTGTCAGTCTCCTCTGGCAGAGTAATCTGACTACACATATCGAGTAATTCATTCCACATCGTAAGAGTTTCTCCATAAAGACATCTCCTGAATCTAATACAATCAAAATCCTGGTTAAAGACTTTAGCAACAGTAACATGTTGACAGAAAGTTAAATTATACAAGCGAGAGAAAAGTTGACAAAGTGGCTTTCTCCACAGCCATGTGTCCTCCCAAAATCTCGTCTTACAACCATTACCTACCACCCTATGACAGCAAGAATAGAAGATATCCTTTATACTCAACAATCCATTCCAAAAGTGGGAATTACCCGAAGATGATTCACATTGAGCCAAAGATCTCCTCCTCAAATATTTGGCTCTAATAATCTCCCGCCAATCCCCTTCCTCATTCTCTAATCTCCATAACCACTTACATAAAAGGCTGATGTTTTTAATTTCCAAATTAGTAATTCCCAAACCTCCCTGATCTCTAGGTTGGCAGACGTCCAACCACTTGACTAAATGATACTTTCTCACTCCATCCCTCTCTTGCCAAACCATACGAGCACGGACAAAGTCCATTCTCTTACCTACACCTTTAGGTAGTTTAAAAAAAGAAATTAAATGGCTAGGAGTATTACTCATACAAGTCTCAGCGAGAGTAATCCTATCGCCCATTGAAAGCAAGCCCCCTTGCCAGGTAGCTGCTTTCTTCTCAATTTTCTCTTCAGCTGGTTTCCAATGCGCATTACGCAATTTTTTAAAATGCAAGGGAAGACCTAAATAAGTAAAGGGAAAGTCCCCCACCGCACAAGTGAAAATTTGAGCATATTCTTCTTGTTTCAACAAAGCATCACCAAAGCAATGGATTTCACTTTTTAAGAAGTTGATTTTCAAACCCGTCAAGTGCTCAAACATGCATAGAATGACTTTAAGGTTTCTAGCCCCTTCTAAGTCATCTTCAAAGCAGAAAATCGTATCATCCGCGTATTGTAAAACGGTAAGACCACCCTCATACAATCTAGGCAAAACACCCTTAATAAACCCTTGTTCTTGTGCCCTTTGAACCAGGGTAGCAAGAACATCAGCAGCAAGATTAAACAATAGGGGGGAGAATGGGTCACCCTGCCTCAATCCTTTCCTAGTAACAAAATAAGGGCCAATCAAGTCATTTAACGTTATAGCTACTTTACCATTATGAATAACCGCTTTCGTCCAATGAATAAATTTATCAGGAAACCCCTTCATTTTCAGCGTACTAAGCATAAAGTCCCAATTAATTTTGTCATAAGCTTTCTTGAAGTCAACCTTAAAAATAACAGCAGAGCATTTAGACTTATGAAGTGAGTGAAGTGTCTCATGTAGAACAACGACATTATCTAAAATATACCGTCCTTTGATAAACGCGGATTGTACCTTAGAAACCGTCTTGTGAGCCGTAGCCATAGCTCTATTGTTCAAGACTTTGGTAAATATATTACTCCTTCTGTAAAGAAGTATAAGAGTGTTAGAGCGTAAACGCTCGTATATTTGTTTACAGAAGGAGTAGATGATAAATCGCCGTTCGGCTGCAAGGATGCAAGTTAAAACTTTCTGCATCACCAGAGCGACGATTCTGTCCACAGCGGACGGTGACCTCAGTGCTGTTGTGCTGATGAGCCACCCGATGGATTGACCTGAGCTGCAAATAGTTAACTGACAACTTGACCTCCCATTCTCGCTGACGACCTGACATGGTGGAGCTTGCCATCGGCTGGCGTCGGCGTCGGCATCGACCAGCCAACGACTGAAAGAGATGTGTTTTGGTCTCTTCATTTAGCCGTGGCGTTGGTGCAATCAATCAGCTACTATTCCTGGTTTCCCCGCGGTCCCGTGCCTTCTAAGCTGCAAGCTCATCATATCTTAAGTCTCAAAGAAAGGGCCAGTTGCTTATTTAGTTTGCTCCGTGAGGCCCGACTCTGAACGGCTACTTGCTTCATGGTTCATCATCGTGCAACTTGTATAAGCAGGACTCCTTTGACCTCCAGAGACCTACTAGTCCTAGTTCTTATCTTTTCTCTACTGAAACCACCTAGCGCAGCGCGGTGTAATGAACCACGCCATATTTTGGACGTTTCACCTGGTATTTGCCATGTGGAGCAAGATTAGACCTGCCATGCGCGCGTACTTATCCAGCAACGATGATTTTCAGAAAGTATTGCACTGCCCACGTTGATTGGCCTGGCCCACGTCAAACGTGTAGGCAATCAACTCGATCGGTCGCTTGTGGCTGGCTATATAAGTATATATACGTCTTCACTAATGAATTACAGCCACAAGTTAAAACGCTTAGTGGAAAACCATGAAGAGAAGCCTTGCTGAAGCTACGAGTGGATGCCACGCTGGAATGTGGCAGATATTTTAGACTGGCCGGATAACTCGGAATCGCATGGATGACAGACACGTTCAGTACGCAGAATCTGTACTGGTGTCGTTCGGCATACGTCCAACTCGCCGCATACAAAAAAGTCCAAAGGCCTACTAGTCGAAAAGCGGTCAAATTCAAAAGCACATTCGAAAGAGGAAAGGTAACAGGGATATGTGTGTGTCCGACAAAGAAATAGCAGGCGAGGCCGGCAGAGTCGTGGTAATATCTACAGAGTACAGCGCAGAGCCACTCCGTGGTCCATACGCCATACCGTCTTTCCTTTCCGCCATGATGTGTCATCTTTCGGTCGCACTTGTTCAAGGGCCAGGGAAAAGGCACACTACTTACTTGTATATAGGGATGTTTTCTTCTTCTTGTAATTAGCTTGTTTTAAGTAATGATTATGTTGGAGGCAACCAAGAGGCAAGAGCAATGCATAGGCGAGCCCCATGTCTGCATGATCATGAAACTGTGGATGGCTTCAGCACTCACTCGTCTAGCAGTTTGGCGGGACGGGCCCAAGGAAAGGCGTTCGTTCTTTTCTCTCGTGTGTAACCCAAAGCGGGCCGGGCTTAATTGTGAAGGTTGCCTCCTAGATTCAGAACGCACTTCACGCAACGAACTTGATGCGAACGTTGCTGTATTTAGGAAGATCCCATTATCAAAACATTTTAAAGCTTTGATTATTTTTCTTAGAAATTGATCAAGCTTAATCCAAATTAGCGAAATACTAAATGGACACCGAGCTGCATTTTCGACAAAGGGGGAATTTCTTGGCTCAAAATGAGTATCAAAAGGATGCACAACACAATAAGCACACACAGGGCTGTACCTAGGAAATCGAGGCCCCGGAGCAAAATCACAATTTAGGCCCCATGTATAAGAAAGTCAAGTAGGCAATTAAAATAATATTTTTATTAGTTATTGCGGTAGTACAGATTTCTCAAAGAATTTCATACTAAAGAGAAAAATCTTAGAGCATAATTGGTTTGTTACCAACATTTGGCATTGCCAATATTTGGTAAGCCAACATTTGGCAAAATCAGAAGTTCCCAACATTTGGCAATTTTTTGTGAGATTGACAATGAAAATTGGCAAGCAACCAATCTCTAGCCAATATTTGGCACTTGCCAAAATTTGGCATGTCAACTTTTGACATCAAACTAATTATACTATTACTTCGCCCGCCGCCGACGAGGAGTCCGCGAGTTAATTGCGAGCGATTTAATTCGCCAGCCGCCGACGAGTCGTGGTCTCGAGGAACAGGTGAATTTGATCCGTCTTCAATCTTCTCGAATTCTCCGTGAGAGATTTGAGTCGGACTATGGGCCTGTTGGTCCATTGGGGCTTGGTGGATTAATTGAACGTGCGTCGGGATAGTGGCTGCACTTTTTTCTTTTGACACCCATAAGGAATAACATAGTTAGTAACATCATACATATCTAGGTTAAATAGATGATGTGGCGAACAATAAATGAAGAAAGAAATGAAAGTGGTAACATAGCTAGTTACTACTACTATGAGTAACATCACATATATCAATGTAAGATGTGTCTATAGCCTAATAAATGAAGTGTTGCATGTTACCATACATATGTTACTCCCCACTATAGAGGTAGTAACATATATAGACTAGTAACATGCTCATGTTACTAGTCTTTGGTAGTTTAACGGTCCAAACTTTGCTCTTTATTAATCTCTATATATACCCCTCAAAAGTATATTAATCTCTATTTATATAGTACTTGTGTAAAAATTTGGGGCCCCTGTTTTTTGGGGGCCCTGTGCAGCGGCTCCACTTGCACCTGTGCATGTACGGGCCTGAGCACACACCCAGGAATGGATGCCTTAAATTAAAAACTGTAAAATTCACTTCATTTTCAAAAATTTATGAAAAAAATACACATATACCTAGAGACATAATGTACATGTGTGTAAATTTTCAGGTGGAAATACGTTAAATCGAGAACTACACAAAGAAGACAAATCTGGGGCTTTTTAGCATGTGTACTGTTCAATCTCAAAGTCCATGATTTTTTTGTGCAACTCGTAATTCAAGGTATTTCAACCTAAGATTTTACACACATACACATTACATCCTTGAATGCATGTGTATTTTTTGTAATATTTTTTAAGGTTTGAATTTTGGAATTTTCAAAATTAAGGTCTCCATGGAGCTCGGTCTCCAAAATGGCCTACTCCCAGATTAGTAACATCACAAGATTATTAATATGAAAAATCGCATGCATAGATTAGAAACATCTACTACATACACATATGGACCAAAAGCCCATGTCAACTGAGAGAGGTTAGAACATACGAGTTCACTACAAACTACGGTGGAACGGCTTTACTGGCCATGATGGTGAATGGTCATCTGCAATAGAGAAAATAGTGAAAGCTCGGGGATTGACATCGAGGAGGTAATGGATTAGAAGTGGTCAGTCGCACGGAGACGCTACCCATAAACATTGATTTTGGGCCTCACACATATGTGGTTTGATTCAGCCTAGCTGAGAAAATACAGGCAGCGAACCATATTTTGCATTGTGTTTGGTTTGCCAGAAAGCTCCAGGTTGCATGATAGCAAAAACAGACCCACGGCATTTGGTTGCAAGTCTTTGCTCACATGCAACGAGCCGTTGTTTGGTTACGTGCAAGACATGTGGTGTGGTAACCTCTTCTTCAAGTGATGAGGTTGTCAGCACACATAGTCACAACAACAACAACAACAACAACAACAACAACAACAACAGTGAAGAACATAGATTAAACTACTTTAACACACATAGATTTAATCACAAACAAAGGCACAATTGTGGCACCCCGTTCAAATACCACTGAATTTAGACGAAGGCCACACACGTCAGTCCCGAAAATCACTCTGGCGTGCGCATTTACAATATGAATCATAGATACATGCCATTCCACAAGAGAGCTTTATTGATCAACATGACTTTGCAAGAGTCATTGTACATAGCTCTATGACTAAATACAAATATTTGTGTAGCAATACTAATGTTTAAGGGTCGTATGGTCTTGGCTCCAATCCACATGGATTTGACTGGGTCATTCTTCTAGCGCATGAATACTTCGGCTCCTTGCTAGTGGACCACGGATCCTATGCTGAACCTGGCCGTGTAAAAAGCTGACGAGTACGTTTGAATGTACTCGCAAGTCAATCAATCACAATCCCAAGAAAACATTCCAAGGCACTCAAGCATGTAAATCACCGAGCAAGATAAATAAGTGAAGTAACTGCGGTACGATAACAATAAAGCATAACAAGTAAAACAACCATGGTATCCAATCCATCACCATGATCACTGCATGACCATGTATTACTTCCCCGCGGTCCTCCGACCGTCTTTGTCACAGCCATCCAGTGGCTTAACCTCAAGTCCCTGACATATGCATATGTCTAGGTCCTTTCACTGTAAGTCTGACAAATCTCATCTTCCCTTGCTTCATAATCTCAATATCATCCTGTTATGTTTATAAATCCGGACTCGACAATGACCAAATAGTGTGACCTAGTACGAACTGTGTCCTTGACCGAGGACGTGAATATTCGAATACGTGTTTCGCTCTTCAGAGGATGTGCACTGTACCCATACTATGGACAACAGTCCAACGAATCTCTTCTATAGCATTGCAATTCTACCGTATCATTGAAATACCTGCAGTATATCCTAGGAGAGTAAACTGGGTCCTTGCCACCCCGTGGCACAACTCGTCCACTACGGAGTGCATTAACTTTCTCTCTGTGCAATCTTACCAACCTAGGCTCTCGTAGTTGAATGATAGTTTTTGGGCCAAGGAAATAGTGACCGTCCAACTATCCATCTTTGGTGATACGCCTCAAAGTCATTAACTATAGACGAGCTAGGGCCTTCACATAAAGGAAAATGTGGTCGCAAGGGTGAGTTCGTTTTAGTGGCACTATGACTTGATCTAGCCGGTGGAGGAGGTTGTTATTATTATTATTTTGTTCTTTATCGTTACCTCGAGTGACATACCACCGGTCACGTTAGTAATACACGCGGTAAAGCAAGATGAAATAGTATGAAAGCATAACAACCTAACTCCATATTAGCTCTTCATACGAGGCATTAGTGCGATAATATCAACAGAATAAAGTGCAACCAAAGTAAACAAAGTAAGCAGTAAATCCGAGTAAAACTATGCAATGCTCTATCAAGCCTAGCTTTAACATTAGTTGCAAAGTCTTTGAGTGAGCAATCTTTCACCACTTCCTGAAAAGATCTCATTTGACTCTCTGGTCTAGCATTGACACCAAACTGCTCGTCAGCATGAAGAATTTCATTAAAATCGCCCATACACATCCAGGTCTCATGCTCAATAGCAAAAATACTCCTCATGAAGCGCCAAGTGTGATGCATGTTCCACTCGTGGCTCCCCATACGTACAAACCAGTTCAATTCCAATTATATTTCTTGATTTTTACATCAATGTGCGAGACACTATAATTTTCCAATGCCGTATCAATTTCCGAGGACCAAAACAGTCCAACACCTCCACTAAGGCCTCTTTCACGATAGGAAAAAAATTAAAAAATAAACCTAAAGAAAACTTCAAAACTTTTACTCTATTGCCCTTTATCTTATTTTCCATGACAAATGGGTAGTTAGGGCCTTCCTGCTTCTCCACCTTACGAAGCTCCCGAACTGACCAAGGGTTCCCAAGCCCTTTGTGGTTCCAACTCAAAGCATTCATTGATCCGGGCAGTGGTGACTAGTAGTCGTTTCAGAAGATTTAGAGGTGTAGGATCGAAAGTATGTATCGAGGGGGTGATTAGACTACTTGACCAAATAAAAATCTACCATTTTCCCAATTTTAGTTGTGGGTAGATTTTAGCAATTATCACAAGTCAAGCAACCAACCTACACATGCAATTCTAAGAGTATAGCAGCGGAATATAAAACATTGCATATGAAGGTAAAGGGAAGGGTTTTAAGAAGGCAAAAGCAATGGAGACACGGAGATTTTTGGCATGGTTCCGATAGGTGGTGCTATCGTGCGTCCACGTTGATGGAGACTTCAACCCACGAAGGCTAACAGTTGCGTGAGTCCACGGAGGGCTCCACCCACGAAGGGTCCACGAAGAAGCAACCTTGTCTATTCCACCATGGCCATTATCCACGAAGGACTTGCCTCACTCGGGTAGATCTTCACGAAGTAGGCGATCTCCTTGCCCTTACAAACTTCTTGGTTCAACTCCACATCATGACAGTGGCTCCCAAGCGACACCTAACCAATCTAGGAGACATCACTCTCCAAAAGGTAATAGATGGTGTGTAGATGATGAACTCCTTGCTCTTGTGCTTCAAATGATAGTCTCCCCAACACTCAACTCTCTCTCACGTATTTGGCTATGATGGAAGAAGGATTTGAGTGGAAAGCAACTTGGGGAAGGCTAGAGATCAAGGTTCAAATGGTTGGAATGGAATCTCTTGATCTCAACACATGAGTAGGTGGTTCTCTCTCACAAAATGAATGGTGGAAGTGTAGGCACGTTCTGATGGCTCTCCTCTATGAGGAAGAAGGGGTGGAGGGGTATATATAGCCTCCACACAAAATCCAACCGTTACACACTTTTGACTCATTTCGGTGACACCGATTAGGAAACTCGGTGGCACCAATCTGTTAAAAAATATGGACATTAGGAATCTCGGTGGGACCGACTGGAACAACTCGGGGGGACCGATGTGCTAGATCTTAGGGCAAACATCATCTCGGTGGCGCCGATTGCGTCAACTCGGTGGGACCGAAGTGAAGCAATAAGCAACATAGAGTCTGTCAAGCCAACTCGATGTGACCGAATCGTTAGAGTTTTTGGCAGTGGCTATGTCAAATAAACTCGGTGGCTCCGGGTAGAAAGAATCGGTGGGGCCGAGTTTGGAATTAGGGTTTGGACATATTTGGATGTAGAAAGTGGCTGAGGGTTTTGGAGCAATATCACTAAGCACTTTGAGCAAGTAGACCATTACGCAACACCTCATCCCCTTTTAATAGTATTGGCCTTCCTATGGACTCAATGTGATCTTGGATTACTTAAATAGAAATGAAGAGTCTTGAGCTTTTGCCAATCTTTGTCCTTAGCATTTTGAGGGGTCCACATCTCTAGTCCATGCCATGCCAATCATTGAACATCCTGAAATATTTATCTTGAATGGATATTAGTTCAATGAGCTATATGTTGTTATGAATTACCAAAACCACCTGGGGATTAGTTGCTCTTTCAATCTCCCCCTTTTTTGGTAATTGATGACAACATACAGATCAAAGCTTCGACAAATGATTAAATAACTGAAATACATTGTCACTTTGAGAAGTATGTGATAAGCAAGAGCTCCCCCTAAATTTGTGCATTATTAAAAATTTGCGTTTGAATGCAAATGCACAATCGATTAGGATCATGGGTCACTCTTCCATGTCACATACATCTTGGTGGAGCGCACAAAATGATATGAGTGAAATAACATGCACGCATCACCAAAGACATAAGTGAATGACCATACACAAATAATTTTAGGGATAAGCATTAAGCACACATTAAGCAAAGTAAGATCAACCATACAACTAAACATAGTATCTCACGAGCATCCAACGATCAAGTAGCACGGGTCAAACAGACATAGTAGCAAAAACCCAATAAAACGAAAGAGCAAAAGTGAGACTCTCTCTCTCTCTCAAAGCCTATGATCTATAAAATTTCTCCCCCTCTGGCAACAAGTACCAAAAATCTTGAAAAGGCATAGAGCTATGCGTCTCTCTAGGCACGATCCTCTGGAGCTCCTAAAGGCGTCTTCTGGCTTGTGGCTCCAGTGTGCGTAGATGGCATTGAGAGAAGTGCATCTGCAAATGTCTCTGAAGATGTCTGCTGGACCGGTGGAGTAGACACTAGAGGTGGCACTGGAGCAGTAGCGGCAGGTGCAGAGTGAGTAGGCCTCGTGTCTGCAACTGGCACAGCTGAAGATCTGGGTGCCCTGGGTACAGTCTGGAACCTATGAGTGGTAGGTCTCTCATCTCCACTGTCCTTGGCAGCAATCCTGCTTGTCTCAACATCTGCCTGCAGCTTTTCTACAATTGTCTGAACCTCGGTGATCTTCACATCAAGATTATGAATCTTTGTCTCGACAACCCGCTCTAGACTCTCCTGGTTCTTGGAGATGTTGTCCAGACTCCTCTCAATCCTCATGGTGGCCTCTAGTAGATATGTCATTTGATCTTTGACTTGAGAGGTTTGCAATGGGTGCATTGGGAGCTACGGCTTCCTGAGCTGCTTTAGCTGCTGCTGCCCAAGCCTTATCTTGAGCCTCAACTGATGTGGGGTGTGAGGGATCCATCACCACCACATTATCCTCAAACTCTGGCAGATGAGGAAGGTGCTCACGATCTAGTAGATATGTGTTTGTACCAACTTTGGAGTTGATAAGCATCTGAATGTGTGGGGGCATATCCACAAGACCTCTTCTGGTCAGCAGCTGACCGTCTCTACAATCAAACTCATAAATTTGAACTTCTGAAGTGGGGAGTCAAACAAGTGAAGCAAATTGATGGAGTGGCAACATATCATCACTACAAAAAAAATACACATCCGTGACATTTTGGGCCGAACGAATTTTTTTCCTATCATGCTTATGACACTTCTATGATGATAATTGTGACAAAACCACGTATCATCATAGATGTGGTGGGATCCTACTTCTATGACAAAAAATCATGACAGAAAATGGGATTTTCATCCTAGGCGGGCCGGGGACACACCTGCATGACATTCTTTGGGCCATCCATGATGGAAAAAAATCATGGTAGAAGCGAGGGCGAGGAAAATATCGGGGAGTTCCCGGTTATGGTGGGTGGCCGGCGTCGAGCGATGCATGGAGGTTTGCGTGTTTCTCTCGTACACGTACACGTGTGTGTGCGAGGCTTTGGGCTCTAATTGAACCCAAGCGAGGCGTTCTCTTACTGAACCTGAGCGATTGCACTAGCTACGTTACTAAGCCCGAGCAATCAATCCCTTGGCTGTTAACTGAACCCGAGCGATTCCTTTGCTACTCCTGCTAACTGAAGCCGATCGAACTTGCCTCTTGATGAACAGTGACCATTGTTGGGGGATTGGATGAACACAGTTCCCGGTGGGAGTTGGATGAAAAGGACCCCGTGGTAGAGTAGAGGCCGTTGCCGCTGGACGAACAGGACCACGATCGAGGAGGCCGCCACACACCCAAGCCGATTGGGGGTGGATGAACAGGACCTCGTGGAGGGCTGGTTAAATAGTAGCCGGTGGAGGCTGGATGAACAGTAGCTGGTGGAGGCAGAAGGAAGTCGACGGTGGATGAACAGTAGCAGGTGGAGGCTGGAGGAAGTCGACGGTGGATGAACAATAGCCCGTGGAGGCTGGAGCGAGGCAGTAGACGGTGGATGAATAGTAGCCCAGGGAGTCCCGTTTTGCGGTACGCCACACCCCTCCCAATGAACAGGACCCCGTTTTGACCGTAGGCGCTCCAACACAAGTCTGTTTCCTCCATTTTGCGGTACGCCACACCCCTCCTGATCAACAAGGCCCTGTTTCGACCGTAGGAGGTCGAAGAGAAGTCTGTTTTCTCCGTTTTGCGGTATGCCACACCCCTCCCGATGAACAGGACCCCGTTTTGACCATACGCGGTCGAACAAAAGGCCGTTTCCTCCGTTCTGTGGTACGCCAGACCTCGTTTCGGCTATTCCGTCCAAGCCGGTTGGCTCCTGATGAACAGGACGCATTCCGTTGCCTCCCGATGAACACGACACAGTTTCTCCATTCCGACCCAGCCGGTTGGCTTCCGATGAACAGGACGCTGTTGCTGCCGTCCATTGCCTCTCCATGTACACGAGCCCTATCCGTACGTATGCGCGAGTATGCGTTCGAGACCCCACCCGTATGTACATACGTGGCCGTATTTTTTGGCATCTGGTTGTACGTACGTGTACACGGTTTAGAAGGGACTGCGTGAACTGCTATGTCGGGGGCTCTACTACTACACGTGCCACTTCTTGCTCGGCCACGGTCCATTCATCGTTGCAGAGAGACCATTCAACCAGTATGTACATACACGTTTGCGACCAGATAGAGAATTCTATGTATGCTTCGACCGGGTGGGTCCCAGCTGTCAGGGAGGATAAGAAGGCACTTCCTTGCATGCGAAGATATGGCTGGTGGGTCCCAGCTATCAGCGTCACCGTGTACAGTCGTCTTACGATGGCTGTCATTTGTTGACCATGTTGACCACACCGTGCCGAGAGCACCAAGGCAGTGGATGACGGCTAGGCCTAGGAAGGGAACGTCGCGGAGTTGGGGAAGACGCGACAGTGGATGCCCACGCGGTGGGGAGTACGAGGGTTGACTGCTTTTGCCGCGGTGTGAGGCTGCCGTCGCAGGAGAATAACATGAGGTGTGGGTGAGTAGAGGGATGGCATGGCTAGCGGTGCCAGCATAGCCGGCCACGGGAGGCAGGAGCAGGTGGTCCCGCCGGCACTGGTTTCGGCGGCTGGAGCAAGAAGATCAAAGATTGAAGAAGCAACGCGGCCATTGGATGTCAATCCAACGGTCGCTGCTGCTAGAATTGTTTGTTGACTAGGTTAACAAAATAACAAAGCCATGCGTACGTGTCAACTTAGTAGGCCCACAAGTCAGCCTCCGAATCAGGTGGGTCCGAGCTAGAAAGGGGTGAATCATTTTTCTTGCGCGTAATAAGGAGGCACTTCCTTCCGTGCGAAGATGTAGCTTGTGGGTCCCAGCTGTCATGGGGGGGACTTTTTTCGCGTAATAAGAAGGAACATCCTTGCGTGCGAAGATTGCAATTGGTAGTTCCAACCTGTCTGGGGGAGGAATTGTTTATTCCCACATAATAAGTTGGTAGTTCCAACCTGTCTGGGGGAGGAATTGTTTATTCCCGCATAATAAGGAGGCACTAGCTTGCGTGCGAAGATGTTGCTGGTGGTTCCCCGCTGTTAGACTCTCGACGTACTCCATGTTGCCTCTCGTTGTTGACCAACGCATCATCGAGCGGACCACGGCGGTGGACGATGGCGAGTCCTAAGATGGGAACGATCTGGAGTCGTGGAACAAGGGGTACTGGAGTCCCTGGCGGAGGGCAGCACGAGTGACTAGTTCGGCTGCAGGGTGAGGCTGCCATCATTGGAGAATAACAGAAGGTGTGGGTGAGTACAGGTATGACCTGGCCACCGTTGAGAGTAGGGTGGGGTGGCGAGGCCTCCCCAGCAGCACAGCCGACCACGGGAGGCAGATGTAGGCACTCCAGCCGGCAATGGTTTTGGCGGCTGGAGCAAGAGCAACCAGATCAGAGATTGAAGAAGCAGGATCGCCGTTGGATGTCAATCCAATGAATAAAGATGTCAGAATAATTTGTTGACTTTTTTAGACCATTAAATCGTTTTGTTCACTAAATGGACAACACCTTGCGCAGGCTTCGTCCTAGTGGGCCAACAAAATCAGCTTCGAAAGCTGTGGCGGAATGCAACCCATTTATTTAGGTTTTACAACCTATTTCATATTGTTGGGCAATACATCTATTTCCTGGGCTTTGACTCAAAAAATAATCTATTTCCTGGGCTAGGTAAAAATAATAATAGACGATTTACTATTTATGATAATTTACAGCGCATTTGATTATTTATTCGAATACACCTATTTACTGGGCTGGGTGAAAAAAATATTGCGTGCATGCAACCCATTTATTATTTCTGATAATTTACAACCCATTTGATTTTACTAGAAATGGACCATTTTCTGGGATGGGTGAAAAAACAATGATGGTCTGGACTGAGCGTTTCGTATAAAAATATAATATTGAGATAGGAATATTATTAAAAAATAAGTTGAGCTTTGTAATCTTATTATATAAAAATGAACCGAGTTATGCATTTTATTAAAAGAAACATAGGCTAGTCTATGCTTATTTTAGGATCTTTTGTACAATTGTGCGCCTAGTTGCATTGCTGATGTTCAATGAAATAGGCGTGGGTAGTAGTACAGTACAACTTTACATAGCTACTCAGCCCACATTCAACGACGCCTGAAAAGGCCCAAACAAGGCTTATGTACAACTTTTTGAAGTCACTGAGCTCAATTTATAACTTAAAGAAAAAAGTTAGAGTCCAGGGGAACCTATTTAAAAGCTGTCACAAGCGAAGAAATAATTCAACGGGTCCCACTTGTGTG
This sequence comes from Triticum aestivum, assembly GCF_018294505.1. Lineage (NCBI taxonomy): Eukaryota > Viridiplantae > Streptophyta > Magnoliopsida > Poales > Poaceae > Triticum > Triticum aestivum. Next base: position 334,279,542 of record NC_057811.1, on the reverse strand, counting down.
TGTGAGTGTGTGTGTGTGTGTGAGAGAGAGAGACCCATCGGTCGATGCTCGTGAATACATCTTTCAGCCATATGCATTGCTGATGCTCAGTAAAAACTTATATAGTTGACATAATCATATACAACATCATAGCACATTGAACTTGCATACAAAAATTTCACGCAGGCGGCACAATCAGGGTGGAAGCAGTAGATCGCTACGGGTAGGGCTATGTTGAAACCAACAAACTCGTACACTACCGTTCATCGTCTTTATCAATGACGGAGAAATATATTGAATGTGGTGCAAAGAAAACAGACATACAACACAATAAGTTCTGCTAGCACATTAAGTTGACGTACACCCCTTTCTAAAAAAATTCAGGTACAAAAATATAATAGGTCACAATCAAATGTACTGGCACATCAGTGCTTCACACCGATAGCTCGGATTTAACTAGCATCTGAGAAGATTCAGTTGCTCAAATTAGAGCACATCCAGGCAGCCAGCCCTGCCTCTTCTCCCAAAGAAGCAGTGGCCTCCGCCGCGCGATGGAGTAGGCCCTATGCCATCCATCTTCTGACCAACATGGGGAAAGTCTGACATCGACTCCTGTAACGGACATCGTCGATGGACCCTGGCACTAGCGGCAGCGACAGGACTTCGATTGATGGATTGGCCACTTCTTCGACATGCACAAACACAAGATACAGGTACATCCCTAACATGGTGCATGGCGGCCTTGGTGGTGACGAATAGCCCAGCTGTCTGGAGGAACAAACATACTTACGAGCTCACCTCCAAGGTCGTTGATAAGCTCATTCATGGACTCATTGTTCCAAGCACGTCGAGGCATGCCGTGGAAGGTAAGCTTTGTTAAAAACTCAAGCTCAGAGGGCACCGAGCCCCATCCTGGGTGCCACCGATCAAAGCTCACCAGCACGCCATCGCAGAACAAACGCCGAGAAGATTCGAACACATGACTGCAGTGGAATGTTGTCCGGAACCTGACGAAGAAATCAGCCGGTGGCTGACAGACTTCAACGAGCAAGTCGCTTATTTGGATGCCGTGCGCAATGCCAAGAGCTTTGATAAGGTTGTCCGGCGAGATGGGAGACCGGTTGCCGTTGATGGTTACCATTAGCACTTTACCGGCGAACTGGTCGTCAAGCGCCGCCATGCCACTGTTGAGCGACAACACGCAGCGCCCGAAGGCAGGACGGACCTCAGGATCTCCGGCTCGGTGATCCGCGTTGACTGGCGACATGATAGTGCGCTTGAGTATAGGGATTACTGGTAGGGGATTTGGGGGAACTGGACACTGGAGTACGAATTAAAATTCTAGAGGTAGACTGGGGATGAAAAGGTAGCATGAATTTTGAACACGTGTCAATACGCTCTCAGCGCGCAAGCGCATGAAAACACCAGTGGGGCCTACATGTCATCCTAAGAGTCCTTTTTTTGAGTGCCCTGCTTGAGAGTCAAAACTGACCTGTTGGGCATTGCGTTACTACTCGGCCCATATTCAACGACACCTCACATTCGCCCAAACAAGCGTACATCATCGGAAAGATACTGAGCTCAAATTATAACTTGAGAAAAGGATATATACACTGAACACTTGAGAATGGTGATGCCCTCATTTAGCCCGTCGGCAGTTCGAGATAATAAACAGTTCGAAACAATGATATATACAACATTCAAACACCGACTAGTGATTACTACTGACATAAACAACAAAACATGACAGTTCATAAGAAGTCTTGCTACACCACCAAAAAGCACCCATCTGCAACGCTCAGACTCTCATTATCCAGACAAGAATGCCATTCTAAAGAGAGGCAACTATTACATAGTAAGAGTGACATAGACGAGGATGACCAAATGACAAGGAGTCTGCATAACAAAAGAGAGAACTACCCATCCAGAACAAGCAGCAAAGACAACAAGTCATTCGAAGAGGGATGATCCAATACCATCATAATTTGCAGCCCCGCTTCAACCACGAATGATTGGGAGACACCAGGACTCCACCCTTTCGACGCAACATCCCAATTACCTATCAACCTGAAGGCTTGAACCACATCACTGCCTGTCGGAGTTGAGACATCCATGGATCAAAGTTAATCTAGATGCCTTTGTCATTCTCACCTTCTTTTGGCTACAGGCTGTATCATTGACAATCAGGAGAGTTTGCTCCCGAAGTCCTAGGGCTCGCCGTGTAGACACAGTTTTCCCTAGCAAACAGACCCTCTCTGCCATCAAGGCCCTTGCCAACGGTGATCTCCTGGTTAATCGGATGATTGAGTCCGAGAAACAGAGAGTGTGAACCAAGGTTGTTTACCCGCCTCCAACTCAAAAATCCCGATGGCCCCAACAAGCTGGTCTCCTGCTCATAGGCGTAACAGCCACTCTCTGGATACTCACGTATTTCACGATGCTTGTACATAGTGGGGTTTTTGCAATATAACTTTGCTGGCTCATTTGTGCGAATGATCATCAGTCTTTTGCTGTCCTTTGATCGAGCGAGGAACCATGTGCTTCCCTGTTTTTGGCAAAGGTGGTGTCATTACAAAGGACAGTAACTGTAGGGAGACCGCATCATATAAAAAAGGATAGGCATTGTTAATGTAAGATCAACATTGTTCAGAGTATGAGTAGGATAATTCGAGAACAACATTGATCTGTCCCTATTGGAACTAAGAGGAAAATACAGCGAAATGTATACTGGGTTCAAAAATATAGAAGTGCCATGCATGGTTATACTCATGTTATCTCGCAATCGATTCTTCACAGGAAACTACCATGCCATGCATGTTATGTAATCATGTTATGTCCTCACAAATAAATTCTTCAAGGAAACTAACACACCATGCATTGTTATATACTCATGTTCTATGGGAAAAATTCTTGTGAGGATATTATTCTAGCCATTGATTGCTGAAGGGTGATATAGGTATGTACACATGGTAAGCATTACAGGATTTTACTACTCCAAATATAGAGTTCTCCATATGCACATTTACTTCTCTAATGTATGTTTAGATGAAACCAACAGTGTGATGCATGTTTCTAGTTCATGAAAATGAGGAAACTAACATGGCTATTGATACACACTCATATTTAGTAGTATATAGATTACTATAAAGTAAGGAGAATATCCATATCTTCCTAACCGTTTGATTATTCAAGGGTACAAATTGGCTATGACATGGTCACAATCGCATGAATTAACTCATTCCAAATATAGTTGATTTACGGCGTCTCTAATACATTGCCATAGTTCTACTCAAATTCTGCGCAAACAGGGATATGCCAATCATCACAAAAAGTTCAAACAGTGTCATGGTGTTATCATTAAAATTAGACAAAAACAACTTACACACGCCGTCCCAGCAATACGTGGTGCCATCTGCTTTGTCGATCGCGTAGATGATGCCATTGTGTTCAATAGCATCACAGAAGTGTGTATCAGCTTTGACGATCCACTGCGAGGTGAGTCGTCTCCAGCTAAAGAAGGCACCGGCGGAAAGATAGGCGAGTCCGCGGTCGAACAAGGCAATTAGCTTGAAGTCTCCGTAATCCGCGTATCGTGTGGGCACTTGGCAGATTACAATCTTCTGCAAAACAAGGTCCGTCCAACTGACATGGTAATCTAGATGACTTGGACCGCGGTGGTAAAACCCTACATAATCCAACGGAGGAAGGATAATCTCATGGGAGGTGTGGAAGTTCACGAGCACCAACTTTTTCCGATCTTCTCTAACGGCAGCCATCCCGTGGGAGTTCATGCCGACCCAGTACATACCTGCCAAGAAGTTTTGGGCGATGGTGATCGGATCGAAGTCTAGGGGCATGATGTACGGTGACCCAGTACATACTTGCAAAGAAGTTTCGGCTAATGGGGGTCGGAATGAAGTCGAGGGGCATCATGTACGCCTCCGTATCATGGTGAGCGCATCTCGCAAGAGCAGATAGCAGCAAGCAGGGTGTCTTGAAAAGCTTAGGCCTTGCTTCGGCGATGGCCTCATGCATGTCCCTCAAGCATGCAGCCAGCCGCACGACGCTCAACATATCCATACGCGAACAACAGAGGTCAAGGATGTCACTGGGGAGATTGCTCTAGCCGCAGCTCATATGGATGCTGCGCACTTCGCGTTCGGCCATGGTGGAGTTTGGAAGGTGGGGTTTTTGGGGGCTTAATTTATGGGGGAGAAGGATCTCGATGCTGGAGCGGCTAGCGAGGGAATAGTGGTACTGGGGGAGGCGAGCGAGGCGAGGGTACGCGGGGGCACAGTGAGATGATGAAGAGTGACCTCAGGATCTCCGGCGAGATGGAGATAGAAAGGTGCTAGGGGGAGGAAGACGAGGCGAGGCATGCTATACAGCGGCGGTGACAGTGACTACACAATGCACAAGGTGAGGCTGACTTTGGTAAGCCGAACACGCTGCCTAGACTAGTGTCACCTCGGGCGCAGGGTCTTGTCACTTCACTGTGAGGACCGGATGAATAATATTTTGACTGCCAAGTGTACTACAGTTGTACTACTAGTAGTAGTAACATACGGAGTAGTACTGTATGGCGGAAAGAGGTCTCCCGTGCAAGCATGCCTCTGGTTTCACTTCATCCTCCAGGTAGCATCCATATTGCGAGCAGAACCAAATTCTCTTGCATGCGGAAGCGCGAAGAAGAGCTTTTTCTTTTTTTAGGTTAACCGCATATTCCTTAACCAGAAAAGGTTGTGTCTCGCAGGCACGCGCCAATACCCATCCAAACCAGCTACGACACATTTTTTTTGTGCAAAGAGATGGATATGTATGTATATCTGTTCGTCCACCCAAGTGGGTTTTGCGTAGGTCCCACCTATCAGGAGGGGTGCCGAAATAAAAAGGAATCATAAAATGTTTCACCACGGTGATTCGAAAGAGTGACCTCAACTAACCAGTGACACATGTAGTGATAGAAAGATGGGCACATACACAGACACATACCACTCCTCACTATGCTACCCGCATAGCCTTTTCGTTTTGCAGGTTGGTCTACCTAGCCGTCTAATCAACTGCCTGCATGCCACTTCTCCCATTTACTTCTCCATCGGGAACCGATTTTCCTCGGCATCTTCACCTCTCCTTCATTTGCATTCAAACCCCACTGGATTCACATTGTTTTAACCTCTTCAAATACCCCTGGAGTAATTCTGACGCCCCTCTAAATAATCATCTTCTTCAGTTAGACTAGCCAACTTAATCCTAATTCTCCAAACCATACCCCTTCGGTCCAGCGGTTCCAAATGGCGAAAGTGATCCCTATGCATGTTTTTAGCATCAAACATGTCCTCGTCGAAGGCTCGTTGAGCATACTTGCCACCATCACCGACCACCCAAGGGTAGTTCGGGAGTGGATCAACAATATATCCAAGTCCCTCTAAAAGGTGGAGATGAAGGTCATCGGTCTCGATGTAGAGTACACGGAGCGTGCCACTAGGAAGATCCAACACGCCGCCATCCTTCAGGTGTGCCTCGAAGATGAAGTTTTGGTGTATCACATCATACACATGCCCTGCATACCAGGTGAGCTCCATGATTTCATGTCTCGGGAGGACATATACTTCTGTGGGGCAGCCATCGAAAGAGAAGCTGGCGCCGTACAACCTTGACTTGAAAAACACCGCTGACCTACAAACCAGAATTCATGTAGACGATTGTGATAAAGAAACACCATCCCTATTTGACGTAGCAAATTCTATGCTCGGAACAAATCTTGAAAAGGGTGACGAGACGGTGGGATTAAGGTCGTCTGGATGGGAGAATTATCCCTTGACCTATGAGCGGATAAAATATGCTACCCTCGATGCCCGTGTGAGTTTCGAGATAGCTGCAAGGTCAAAAGAGCTTGTTGCGAAGCCGTCTCCCACAGAAAATGAGAAGAAGAAGAAGAAGAAGAAGTTGCACCAGTAGTAGGGCATTATAGATGGATGAGCTATTTCCTCTATTGTAAAAATTATATTTCCTCTCTGTGTACATTGATATAGATGAACTATTTCGCTGGGGTGCATGTCTCTGGAACAAGTGTACTCTGTGTACATTGATATAGGTCCGCTTGACTATAATGAACTACTTATCCTCCTAGTTTCTCTACTACTACTCATTGCAGTGAGCAGTACACAATGCATGTGTCAGTAGACATGACAGCTTGTCCATGGAAGTTGAACTAAGGCGACCATCATGTTTCTACCACTACCACACGCGATTCCCACAATTCCGCTCCAACTGACGGCATCACGTCCCCCGATGTGCGCCTCACCCCTCTCGGCCCCACCGCTCCTCTGCCTTTGTGTGCATGACATGCGTGCCAGCTGAACTGCGGCGACCATCAAGTTTCTACCACAGCCACACGCGATTCCCATGACGCCGCTCGAACCCATGACACCACACGTCCCCCGACCTACACCTCACCCCTCTCTGTCCCACCGCCCCTCTTCTTTTATGAGAATGACATGTGGGCCAGCCGCATTTAGGGTCCACATGTCATTGACTCAAAGGTAGGTGCACTAAGCCGCTGAAGCTCGGTCCCGTGGGCCCCGAGAGGGAAATGTAACTCCCGCGCCAGGCCTTGTGGTGCTCCCGCAATATGAACTCGTGCCAAACTCGGAATTTGTTCCTTACTACTACCAATGTGCTGGCCTGTGCATTGCAATGGATCCAAAGTAGTAGAATAATGCTTGTTCACAAACTTGAAATATAAACACTCTACTTTTGATATACACATATCAGTAAAAATAAATTATGCTTCACTGAAGACATATTCCTCGGGCTGTTTTGATGAGGTGAGGGTGAGGGGCGGGTGTGGCTGGTTTCAAGATAATAATAGATTTTTAAACAATGGAGCAGATTTTTTTCTAACATTTTGTAGCGTGGCACGGCATCCGGTGCACCTAAGCGTCTGAAAAAAGTGGAGTGCACTCTAAAGATACATGCTCCCATTTAGTGGAGTGCACTCTAAACACATTATCTATTTATTTTTCTCTAGCCTTTCCTAGCCACGCAACCAAGCCACATAAGCTAGTCATGCATGCAGTCCATAATTGCAATATACTCCAGCATGCAATGCTGCCACATCATCTATTTATGCCTATTAGTCATAGGTTGTTTTTTTGCATTAGTCTTGATTCTTCATAGTTTGGTAGAGGTATGATTAATCCAAATATTAACGTTCCATAAAACTAAACTCCAAATGTCCGCTGGAGCCAAGGCAGAGGACGTATGACGGGGGCGGTGTAGGCGTCTTCGTATGAGGAGGAGAGCTCGAAGGATAATCTTGCACGTACGCCGCCACCTGCATATCGGCGCTGGACTCCTCGAGTGCCCACTGGAGCTCGCGCTCCTCGTAGTCGGGGGCGAGGTGCTCGCGTCCTGACTCCTGGGGTATTGTCTGGAGCACGCGCCCAACCACCACGTGACCCACGAGGATGCCATGCTCGCGGACGTGCTGTTGGAGCACACACTCGTGCGCCTGAGTGGCGAGGATGCGATGTTCGCGGGCGTGCTGCCGAAGCACGCGCTCGTCCACGTCGAGAGTGGCGACGATGTGATGTCCACGGGCGGTGATGATGCGATGCTCGTGGGCATGCTGCTGGAGAATGCACTCATCCACATTGTGAGCGGAAAGGATGCGATGTTCGCGGGCGTGCTACCAGAGCACACGCTCGTCCACGTTGAGAGCGGTGATGATGTGATGTTCGCGGGCGTGCTCTCGACGATGCGATGCTCGTGGGCATGCTGCTAGAGAACGCGCTTGTCCACATTGTAAGAGCGAGGACACGATGCACCTCCTCGTGACCGACTAGGGCGTGCTGCTGGAGCACAGTTACCCCTTGTGGCCAACGAGGGTGAACCGCTAGATCACACTGTCCTCCGCGTGGACAGTCAGCGCACGCTACTCGCGGCCGTAGAGGGCGTGCTCCACCTCGGCGATGTCGGAGACTCCGTCCTCTTCCCAGGCCGCGGCGCCGTCCACTTCGGCAACGACTGCGTGCTCCAGTGGGTGTTGTGTCCATATGGGAGCTTCGAGCTATGGTACTAGTGGGGGCGGGGGGTGACCTTTTCGTGGTTTCACATGGTCTGAGGAGAAAAATAGAATCGAAAGTAGCACAATATTTTGGAACGTGTCGGAGGAAGGCTGGCAGGAGCAGTACAACAAACATCACCTACGCACCATATTTTGATAATGGTTTAATGTAATTTATGTGAAATGGGTCTGTGTGGATGTACGAGTAGTACATCCATATCATTGACATTCATGCATGCAACAAACATTTGGGTGCATGATTTCACCCTATTTTCATATTCTATTTGGGAGTGGATTTGATTTTTGCAATCCGAGCTCATTTTTGTAGTTGGTTTCAATTTAGACTATGCATGTATTATTGCGAGAGATAGATATAGAGAGAATATTTGTGTGACAAAGAGGGGGGCGGGGGCAGCGATACCTAACGAGAGAGGGGCATATGCGTCTTCGAAAGACTGTGTGTGTCATAGAGAGAAGAGTGTCCAAAAGGGAGAGAGAGGGTGTGTGTGTGCGCATGTGTGTGTTAGAGAGAGAGGTGCGTGTAACGTTGGATCGACAAGGTTACGAGGTTCCGGCTTTGGGAGAACGATAGTGTGTGTGCAATGAAGTGACACACAGACAACGTCTGTTTGTGTATGAGAGAGCTAGATAGACCTCGACAACACGGCTGGCTAGGGGTGGAAGGTTATATGTGGTAAAAAGAGATAGTAGAGAGACAGATGAATGTTTGTTTGTTGCAAGGAGACCTAACTACGTAGATGGGGTAGCAAGAAGAAGAGAATGGCGGTGTGCCTTTTTGTCATGGGATAGAAGAGAGACCAAGAGACACGCATCGTGTGGAGAGGTGTGTGTGTTTCGAGAGAGAGAGGGAGGCGTGGACTTGAATAATGAGATGGGTGCTAATGTGTATGTTATAGGGAAGGAATTGCCTAGGTGGTAGTCTTATGATGGCGACCCAATATTTCAATGAGTGTGGGCATAAGTATCGATTTGGTGGATTTTGACGTTCACGATCTAGCTATATCGTACCCGGTGATACAAATCGACAATCGTTACTAAACAAATCTTCGATGGACGATGATCTTGTCGTATGCACAAAATCAACCTGAATAACGTGATGGAGTTCCTCCAAGCAACCGAAGAACCGGCTAGAACTAAGATAATGCAATCGTAATTGCCAATATGAATTAATTAAGGATAATGGTGGGGTTGCCGGTACTGAACAAAAGGCGGTAGTCCTACACACACCCCGCAAATGCAAATTATAGCGGAGCAAAACAATGTGTACACAACAACGAGAGTTCTAACCTAGAAAAAGGGTAGTAGCCTTATTTATATCTATATAATATATTACTATATTTTTTATTTGTATAGTTATATCTATATCTATTCCACTCCCTCCGTTTGTAATTTACTTTGCACATATATAGCTTTGACTGCAGCCAAATTTTATAAAGCTTGATCGAATTTGGTGAAAACAATATGAACATTTACACTAACAAATTTACACGATGTGGAAAGAAAAGCAATGATGAATCAAATGATATATATTTGGTGGTGTATATGTTAATACTTTTTCCTACAAATTGTTGAAAGTATACAAAGTTTGACTTTGGAGAAACCCAATATACGGTATTATGTATCATATATTCTATATTCATTATTTTTCCGGAGTCAATGCGTGTGTTTGCACGTACACGATATAAACCATTGATTGATGTTGATCCAATGGTCCAGGTGGCTGCGATTCGGATATACTATAACCTAATCCACACAAGAAGCTCTAAATAAGACCTCCAGACGTGCCATGTGGCTTCATGGGTGCCCCCCACATCATATTATTCATACTACGTTGACTGAAAAAAAAGATAAATCGCCCAAAACAGGATCTTCCCATTTTTTGTTCCTACGATGCTATGCCATGCACGTACCTAGTTGTATAGTGGTAGTAGTAGTACAAACTTCGTAGTAGGAGTAGTACGGAGTGCTCCTACTCTATTAACGAGTCCCATATAACACCAAATTTCTTGGATTTCGTGCTACAGCTAGATCTCCCCCTCCTCGTTTCTGTTTTCCAACGCGGGGGGCGGGGGGCGGTTTGCCGATAGTCGCTTTTCTCAACTACGGTCACACATGAAAGTGAAAATGCTAGGAAACATGCCTTCCCTAGCTATGTGGCCTGCCGGACGGGCTGTGGAGTGCTCCCGATTCCCGGGCGTGTGGGGGTGTGACGCGAACGCGCCTTTTCCTTTTACTAGCAATGTGCCCGTGCGTTGCAACAGATCCAAAGTAGAATATTACTTGTTCACAAACATGAAAGAAAATGCTCTTGTTTTTATATACATATACCACTAAAATATATTACGTTTCACTCAAAATATATTTCTCAGGTTGTTTTGATGAGGTGAGGGAGGGATGTGGTTGCTTTCAAGATAATAAGGGGTTTTCTGCAAATTGGAGCAGAGAAGTGGGCTATTGTTGCAAAAATGCCACAACTTACCTCATAGCCGTTAGATGCAGATCTAATGGTTAGAAATAACGGATGGCAGACACACCATCATCACCAACTGAGTCTTTTATAGGAGTAAGGAAACATGTATAAATTGTAACATTTGGTTTTGCTCCTTGGCACGATCAATAGATAGAAATAACGATTGGAAACGCTAGGGCGGGGCTTTTCCCGCCAGATAAGCAGGGTAGTAGCTAGGTTGGTGCATCATCGGTTTGGTCACATGCGGTCCCACATGTTGTAGTGATATAAAGCCTAGCCAATGTGCGTTGACCGGGGGGCGGAATGGCAGTGTGGTATGCGAATGGGAAGGGACATGCTTCATGTACGTGTTCCAGTTTCTCATTTTGAACTTGCGAACATGACAGGCGTGCTGCACGAGTAGTTTTGAGTTTATAAGTTCGGTCTCAGTTTTTGAATTTAGGAGTAGTTCGTAGGTCAGGTCAAGCATCGAACGTAAATTACGAAGTTGATGGAAAAGGTGAGCACAACCTATAAATTGACGGATGGAGTACTAGTTACAGTGATGCATATAATTGCCTCCAAATGTGAGCAAAGGGATCGCACATTTCTTTATTGACTGGAACGAGAATGCAATAGCACAATAAGAATTAAGGCCATGATGATGTGATCGTAGTGGTGGTCATGAGGCAAGAAGAAAGATGCATCCATCAACGTACGACCTCCTCCTCCTCGACTGAGTGCACCGGGCCACCGACCGGCGGCTTTTGTGGCGAGGTCAAGGTGCTTCTCAACAAAGGCATCCAAGGCTTCCAGCCGGTTGACGAGGGCCAACATCATAGCGCCCTCACTGGCCTTGTAGATACCTATGTACATGACTTCCTCGTACACGTGGATGTGTAGGTCGATGAATTCTTGCAGGGTGAGGCGCCTCGCGGCGAGCGCGACCTCCAGGTGGACATTCTTTGTTGCGTCAGCGGGCAGTCACAGGGCCACCAGTGCTTGAAAGAGGATTAGGGTGGCAGGCAATGAGGAGCCCAGGCGCGTGGGCTGGAGGAGTACGGCGATGTCGTCCACGAGCTTCTTGACGACGGTGAACTTGTTGATGGTGGCAACGATCATCTTGTCCAACTGAGAGTCGTAGCTGGCGTCGACGTTGGCCATGAACCAACCGCTCACCAACACCCTCTGGAGACGATCCTCGGTGCCATGCCGCAGGCCGGCATCATGGACCATCTAGCACAACCGCCATGGTTCTGGAGTGAGCACTTTTCCGCTTAGTGTAGGTTCTTAGGTGCGTACGATGTGGTAGATGCATTGGAATGGAGGGCACCTTTATATGAGTGCAAACTGCGTTGCATTCACATCGTGCTGCCTCTTTCCCCCGTCGTCCTCCCATTACTTTCCCCAGCATGCTAATTGAAGGAGGATGCATCATTGACCGTTCAACATTTCGGGAACCGCTGTCCTCTCCCTCGTCTGCATTAAAGTCGTATCGGGAACTGCCCTGGTTTACTCAATATAGTTTTACCGTCCTGGTTTACTAGTAGCAGTCAAATTGAATAGTATAGCACCGCCCGCTGCACGCTCGGCTGAACACTCCTTCTCACCTCCATCAAACGCCTCCATTAAACCCGCATGCAAACCGAGAAACCTACTCTGGCCACACGTCTGTTCATGAGCTGGCCGGAATTAAATGCAATGCTGGCCGAGCTCCTCCTGTCCGCCCTTAGTTTAAACAAGGCCAGACGCCTGCCAAGATCCTACCGTCCGCCGTCTATTTAAACGAGGCTAGACGGCGGGCAAGAATCGCACCCCTCCGCCGCTCCCCCATCTCCTCCTTCACCATTTTCTCCACTCTTCCGATGGCTTCTGAGGAGCTGTTCTCCAGCATACTACCCGGCTGGGTGGCCCGCCGAGCCCTCCGGATACAAGCGAGGGCGCTCGGTGCTTCACCTACCTCGCCTGGCCCGACGGAGCCAGTTGCCACCCCAAGCTGGTCCGTGGTTCAGCAACTCGCCGCTCCAGTTCAGCTCGATGAGGAGTGGCGAGTTGCTCCACACCGGCACGACAGCACGGGCTTCGTCGCTGCCATGTCGTACCGCGCCACCAGTGTTTGTGGCCGTGCGTCCCATGTCTGCGGTGGCCGCGCCTCCCGTGTCTGCGGTGGCCGCGCCTCCCATGTCTGTGGCCGCGCCTCCCGTGCCTATGGCAGCGCCATGCAGGCAGAGACAGAAGCCGGGTGCGCTGAGAGCGACGAGTCAGTGGCTAGCTTCTCCGTGTCAGCCGCCATCATCGAGGAGAAGTAGAACACGGCAGCCCGCCGCCGCTAGGGTCCCATGAAGGCCACCGCTGAGGCGACGACTATGTATACAGGCGGTCTCTTGGCTGCTTCGTCTCTTGCGAGAACCTTCGTCGACCCCGCAAGTGTCTGCCGGACAGAGGAAGACAAAGGGATCCGCGGGTGGCCATTTAGATTAGGTATTAATTATACCACGAGAGCCGGATTAGCACCTCTTAGTTCATGTAAATGTAATATAATCCTTCATGTTTATATGAAGATCCAACTTTTTTATATGAAATCCTTCATGCTTATATGAAATCAGTCCATGTTTGCACGAATTTCCTCTGGTTGGTTAGAGTTGTGAAAATGTATGCTGCTGGTGTTGGATGTCGTCCTCTGATGTCTGCTAGAACTACGTCGGTATTTCCCCAAAGAGGAAGGGATGATGCAACACAGTGACGGTAGGTATTTCCCTCAGTGATGAGACCAAGGTTATCGAACCTGTAGGAGAACCAAGCAACACTACGTAAACAGCACCTGCACACAAATAACAAATACTCGCAACCCGACGTGTTAAAGGGGTTGTCAATCCCTTTCGGGTAACGGCGCCAGAAATTGGCAAACGGACGTGAGAGATTTGTAAATACTGATAGATCAAACGCCAAATAAAATAAAGTGCAGCAAGGTATTTTTGTATTTTTGATTTAATAGATCTGAAATAAAAGGCAAATAAATAGATCGCAAAGGCAAATAATATGAGAAAGAGACCCGGGGCCGTAGGTTTCACTAGTGGCTTCTCTCGAGAAAAATAACAAACGATGGGTAAACAAATTACTGTTGGGCAATTGATAGAACTTCAAATAATCATGACAATATCCAGCCAATGATCATTATATAGGCATCACGTACAAGATTAGTAGGCCGACTCCTGCCTGCATCTACTACTATTACTCCACACATCGACCGCTATCCAGCATGCATCTAGTGTATTAAGTTCATGGAGAAACAGAGTAATGCAATAAGAACGATGACATGATGTAGAAAATATCTATTTATGTAGAAATAGACCCCATTGTTTTATCCTTAGTAGCAATGATACATACATGTTGGTTCCCCTTCTGTCACTGGGATCAAGCACCGTAAGATCGAACCCACTACAAAGCACCTCTTCCCATTGCAAGATAAATAGATCAAGTTGGCCAAACAAAACCCAAATATCGAAGAAGAAATACGAGGCTATAAGCAATCATGCATATAAGAGATCAAAGAAGACTCAAATAACTTTCATGGATAAAAAGATAGATCTGATCATAAACTCAAAGTTCATCTGATCCCAACAAACACACCGCAAAAAGAGTTACATCATATGGATCTCCAAGAGACCATTGTATTGAGAATCAAACGAGAGAGAGGAAGCCATCTAGCTACTAACTATGGACCCGAAGGTCTACAAAGAACTACTCATGCATCATCGGAGAGGCATCAATGGAAGTGGTGAACCCCTCCGTGCTGGTGTCTAGATTGGATCTGGTGGTTCTGAACTCTGCGGCAGCTGGAATTGATTTTCGTTGACTCCCCTAGAGTTTCTGGAATATTGGGGTATTTATAGAGCAAAGAGTCGGTTTAGGGGGCACCCGAGGTGGGCACAACCCACTAGGGCGCGCCTGGGCCACCAGGCGCACCCTGGTGGGTTATGCTCCCCTCAGAGCACCTCCCAGGCGCTTCTCCGGCCCATTGGATGTCTTCTGGTCCGAAAAAAATCCACAAAAAGTTTTGCTGCGTTTGGACTCCGTTTGGTATTGATTTCCTGCGATGTAAAAACATGCAGAAAACAACAACTGGCACTTGGCACTATGTCAATAGGTTAGTACCAAAAAATGGTATAAAATGACTATAAAATGATTTTAAAACATCCAAGAATGATAATATAACAACATGGAACAATAAAAAATTATAGATACGTTGGAGACGTATCAGCATCCCCAAGCTTAATTAGTGCTCGTCCTCGAGGAGGTAAATGGTAAAAACAGAATTTTTTATGTGGAATGCTTCCTAACATGTCATCTCATATTCTTTTGTTTATAGCATGGACATTTGGACTTTTATATTGTTCAAAGCAATAGTCTAGTTTTGACATGAGACTTAAATACTCAAGCATATCAACAAGCAACCATGTCTTTCAAAATATCAACGCTAAAATAAGTTATCCCTAGCCCATCATGCTCAATCATTGATCCATTCATGAAACACACTCGCCTATAACTACACCCAATGCTCAAGTACGATCATAGTGCCCCCTAGTTGGTGCTTTTATAAGAGAAGATGGAGACTCAAATAAAAAATAAAAATTGCATAAAGTAAAAGAAAGGCCCTTCGCGGAGGGAAGTAGGGATTTGTAGAGGTGCCAGAGCTCAAAGCAAAAATTGAGAGATAAAAACATTTTGAGAGGCATACTTTTCCCACCAACGAAAATGACTTAGAGTTCCCAACACTTTCCATGCTAGATATATCATAGGCGGTTCCCAAACAGAAATAAAGTTTATTCCTTTTTCCACCATACTTTCACTTTCCATGGCTAGCCGTATCCACGGTTGCCTTCCATACCAACACTTTCCAAGGAATTTATTATTTGACAACATAAAGTAAATTCATTTTTCATTTCGGGACTGGGCATCCCTAATACCTTTGCCTTACTCTCGTGCAATGACAAGTGAATAAACACTCATCGTGAGAGTAACACATCTAGCATGGAAAATATTAGCCACCCCTCACCGCCTCGTGAGTAGTACGAGCGTACAAAAGAGAAATTTATTTTGAATATTAGAGATGGCACATACAAATTTGCTTAGAACGCAAAAGAATACTGCATATATGTAGGTATAGTGGACTCATGTGGCAAAACTGGTTTAAAGGATTTTGGATGCACAAGTAGTGATCATACTTAGTGCAAAATGAAGGCTAGCAAAAGATTGAGAAGCGACCAACCAAGAAACGAATAATCTCATAAGCGAGCATTAAGCATAATTAACACCAAATAATGCACCACAAGTAGGATATAATTTCATTGCATGACTATTGACTTTCGTGCTTGCATAGGGAATCACAAACCTTAACACCAATATTCTTACTAAAGCATAATTACTCATCAACATGACTCACATATCACATCATCATATCTCAAAACTATTACAAGGAATCAAGTTTATTTTGTCCAATGATCTTCATGAAAGTTTTTATTATATCCTTCTTGGATATCTATCACTTTGGGACTAATTTTCATGTGTTGCTTTTGATAAGCTCAAACAAATAAAGTGAAGATCACGAGCATAATATTTCTTTCTCTCAAATTAATTTAAGTGAAGCAAGACAGAATTTCTTCAAAAGTACTAAAGCACACCGTGCTCAAAAATATATAAGTGAAGCACTAGAGCAAACCCATAGCTCATAAAAATTTAAGTGAAGCATAGAGAGCAATTCTAACAAGTCATGGTAGAATTTTGGCTCTCTCAAATAAGTGTGTCCAACAAGGGATCAAGACTAAAAACACAAAGCAAAACAAGCAAAGACTCATATCATACAAGGCGCTCCAAGCAAAACTCATAGTATGTGACGATAAAAACATAGCTTCGAGTAAAATACCGATGGTCGTTAGAAGAAAGAGGGGATGCCACTCGGGGCATCCCCAAGCTTAGTTGCTTGCTTCTCTTTGGATAATAGCTTGGGATGCCATGGGCATCCCCAAGCTTAGACTCTTCTTACTCCTTATTCCTTCATCCATCGTAAGATAACACAAAACTTGAAAACTTCAATCACACAAAACTCAACAAAACCATCGCGAGATCCGTTAGTATAAGAAAGCAAATCACCACTATAAGTACTGTAGCAAACCAATTCATATTTTATTCTTGCATTATATCTACTATATTCCAACTTTTCTATGGCAAAAACTCATCAAAGAAAACCATATAATCATCAAAACAAGCACACAACGCAAAGAAAATAGAATATGTTAGAAACAGAACAGTCTGTAGCAATATGGATATTTTGAATACTTCTATAACTCCAAAAATTCTAAACAATCAGGACGGCCTGGGAAATTTGTATATTAATCTTCTGCAAAAAGAGTCAGAGAAAAAGCACGTTTCTGTGATTTATGAAAATTATTTTCGTGAATGCAAAAATGTCTGTTTTTCAGCAAGATCGAACAAGTATCACCCAAGAAGATCCTAAAGGCTTTGCTTGGCACAAACACTAATTAAAACACAAAAAACACAATCATAACAGTAGCAGAATTGTGCAAACACCCAAGAACAGAAAGCAAAAAGCAAAAATAAATTTTATTCATTGGGTTGCCTCCCAACAAGAGCTATTGTTTCACGCCCCTAGCTAGGCATAAACCAAGGATCTAAGTTTTGTCATATTTGTTTCGAGATCCATAAGATGCCCTCATGATTGATTCATATGGCGGCCTAATTATTTTTCTAGGGAAGTGTTACATACCCTTCCTTAGTGGAAATTAAATTTAATATTGCCCTCTTTCATATCAATCACGACACTAATAGTGCGTAAAAACGCTCTACCAAGAATAATTGGACAAGATGGATTGCAATCAATATCAAGAACAATAAAATCTATGGGCACATAATTCCTATTTGCAAGAATAAGAATGTCATTAATTCTTCACATACTCTTTTCAATAGTAGAATCCGCCAAGTGCAAATTTAAAGAACACTCTTCAATGTCAATAAGACCAAGCACATCACATAAAGATTTCAGAATTATAGAAACACTAGTACCCAAGTCACACAAAGTGAAACACTCATAATTTTTAATCTTGACTTTGATAGTAGGTTCCCATTCATCATGCAATTTTATAGGAATTGAAACA
Organism: Triticum aestivum; assembly: GCF_018294505.1. Lineage (NCBI taxonomy): Eukaryota > Viridiplantae > Streptophyta > Magnoliopsida > Poales > Poaceae > Triticum > Triticum aestivum. Next base: position 334,261,853 of record NC_057811.1, on the reverse strand, counting down.
TCTAATTCCAACTTTTCTTCTAAAGCTTTCATCATAGCATCAACAATATGTTTAGTAAAAGCTTTATTTTGTTCATAAGCATGGGGTGAATTTATGATGGATTGCAACAAAGAAATAGAATCAATCAAAGAGCAACTATCATAATTAAAGTCTTTGTAATCCAAAAGAGTGCGCACATCACTAGTTAAAGTTTTGACCTCTTCAAACCCACTTTTATCAATTTTCTCAACAAGATTTTCACCCTCCGAATTATCGGGGAGCCTTCTAGCTAAAGTTGACTCCTCTCCAGTCCCTTTTTCATCAATCTTAATTTTACTAAACAAGGAATCAATAGAAGAAACACCAATCATTTCAATATCTTTATCACTTTTTTCCTCTAGAGAGATTGGTTTAGCGGCCATTTAATTTACTAGGATAGCTTGTGCATCAGATATGTTTCCTAGCAAACTTTCAGCAAAATCATATTTAGATTGGAGATTGCAAACTTCTCTACTAATATCAACAATTTGTTTTGTTATAGCATCTAGCACAACGGAGTGCTCCTTAAGTTCTTCGGTAAAATATTTATTGTGCTCAAATTGTGTAGTCATATATTCCTTGGTACTTTTCTCAGTTTCAAGCAAAATATTGGGGTAAGGAACATCATATTATTTTCTTTGAGGCATCATGACTACACAAACAAGAAAGCACACAAAAACAGGCTCGGCAAGAAAACGACGAACAAAAAGAGGGCGAATAAAACGGCAATTTTTTGTGAAGTGGGGGAGAGGAAAACGAGAGGCAAATGGCAAATAATGTAAATTGCAAGGAGATGAGATTTGTGATTAGGAACCTGGTAGATGTTGATGATCCTCCCCTGCAGCGGTGCCAGAAATTGGCACGTGGCCGGGAGACTATCTTGACTTGATCTTCCCCGGCAACGATGCCAGCAATTCCTTTTGATGTCTGCTAGAACTATGTCGGTATTTCCCCAAAGAGGAAGGGATGATGCAACACAGCGACGGTAGGTATTTCCCTTAGTGAGTACGTGGGTTGACTGCTTCGGCTGCGGTGTGAGGCTGCCATCGCCGGAGCAGGAGGTGTGGGTGAGTATAGAGGGATGGCATGGCCAGTGGTGGCAGCACAGCCGGACATGGGAGGCAGGAGCAGGCGGCACGACCGGCGCTGGTTTGGGCGGCTGGAGCAAGAAGACCAGAGGTTGAAGAAGCACGACGGCCGTTGGATGGGCATCGTACGGTCACTGCAGCTAGAATCGTTTATATTGGTACGCATCAACTTAGTAGGCCCACAGGTCAGCCTCCGAAATGGTGAGCCCCAGATGTCAGGGGGAGGAATCATTTTTTGGGCGGCTGAAGCAAGAATATCCGAGATTGAAGAAGAAACACGACATCTATTGGATGGACATCCAACGGCCACTACTGCTAGAACCGTGTGTTGACTATAAGTTGACAAAGCCTTGCATACGCGTCAACTTAGTTTTTGTTTTTTAGGGGACGCGTCAACTTAGTAGTCCCATAAGTGTGTGGCAGAGAACATATATCCCATTTGCGATTTTTAAGAATGTACAGCCCATTTTTGAATTCTAATGGAATTTACTATAGCTCATTTACAGTTGTTAAAAGTACAACCCATTTTCTAGCTAGGACAACGATTCATAATTTCAACCAACCGTCAAAACAGAATTCAATAAAATTTTGCACATTTTGACGGGATCTGAAATATTTTTATCCCGAAATTTCTAGTCAGATTAAATATAATTTCAAAATAAATTTTTATTACGTTAAAATCCAATGAAACATTGCGCGCGCAACAAGTAATGAAATTAAAATTTTAAAATTCCAAAAATAATATATTTTTTAAACTAATTACGTGTTTGGTGCATTTTTTTATAGTTACTGCCCAGTTTTTATAATTACATCCCATTTATTATTTCTTAAACCCCATTTTCTTATTAAGCCTAATGCATCCCTCCTAGGAAAGATTTGCAGCCCAGCGGGGCGGAGAATAACAAGTTGACCCGGATATTGTGTACAACTCTCGGCCCAGTTGAATTGCTGATGTTGAAAAAAAGGCATGTGTAGTACAGTACAATCTTACATGGCTACTCAGCCACATTCAGGGATGCCGGAAAGGCCCAGACAAGGCTTCTGTACAACTTTTTGAAGTCACTGAGCTCAATTAATAACTTAAGAAAAAAGTTAGAGTACAGTGGAACCTATTTAAAAGCTGTCACGAGCGAAGAAATAATTTGGTGGGTCCCACTTGTGCTTGTGTGTGAGTGTGTGTTTGTGTGTGTGCGTGTGTGTGTGAGAGAGAGACCCATCGGTCGATGCTCGTAAATACATCTTTCAGCTATATGCATTGCTGATGCTTAGTAAAAACTTATATAGTTGACACAATCATATAGAACATTATAGCACACTGAACTTGCATACAAATTTTTTACGCAGGCGGCACAATCAGGGTGGAAGCAGTGGATCGCTACCGGTAGGGCTATGTTGAAACCAACGAACTCATACATAACGGTTCATCGTCTTTATCAATGACGGGGAAATATCTTGAATGCTGTGTAAAGAAAACAGACAAACAACACAATATATAAGTTCTGCTAGAACATTAAGTTGACATACACCCCTTTCTAAAAAAAGTTCAGGTAAAAAAATAGAACAGGTCACAATCAAATGTACTGGCACATCAGTGCTCCACACCCATAGCTCGGATTTAACTAGTATCTGATAAGATTCAGTTGTTACCTCAAGTTAGAGCATCCAGGCAGCCAACCCTGCCTCTTCTCCCAAAGAAGCAGTGGCCTCTACCACGCGATGGAGTAGGCCCTGTGCCATCCATCGTTCCAAGCAACACGGGGAAAGTCTGACGTTGACTCCTGTAATGGACGTCGTCGATGGACCCGGGCACCAGCGGCGGCGGCAGGACTTCGATTGATGGATTGACCACTTCTTTGACATGCACGAACACTCGATACAGGTACATCCCTAATGTGGTCCGCGGAGGCCTTGGTGGCGACGAATAGTACAATGCCGGTTCCTGCACCGGTATCTCAACACCAATCACCTTCGTTATGGTGGACGGCTTCTTCATCGATGCCATAACCGTCAGAGCCCAGCTGTCTGGAGGAACAAACATACTTACGAGCTCACCTCCAAGGTCGTTGATAAGCTCATTCACGGACTCGTTGTTCCAAGCACGTCGAGGCATGCCGTGGAAGGTAAGCTTTGTTAAAAACTCAAGCTCAGAGGGCACCGAGCCCCATCCTGGGTGCCACCGATCAAAGCTCATAAGCGCGCCATCGCAAAACAAACGCCGAGAAGATTCAAACACATGACTGCAGTGGAATGTTGTCCGGAACCTGACGAAGAAATCAGCCGGTGGCTGACAGACTTCAACGAGCAAGTCGCTTATTTGGATTCCGTGCGCAATGCCAAGAGCTTTTACAAGGTTGTCCGGCGAGACGGGATGCCGGTCACCGTTCATGGTTACCATCAGCACTTTACCGGTGAACTGGTCATCAAGAGCCGCCATGCCACTGTTGAGCGACAACGCGCAGCGTCCGAAGGCAGGACGGACCTCAGGATCTCCGGCTCGGAGATCCTCGTTGACTGGCGACATGATAGTGCGCTTGAGTACAGGGAGTACAAGAGGGGGATTTGGGGGAACTGGACTAGGAATCGAGATTCCAAAGGTGGGGGAGGAGCGGGAGATTGGGGATGAAAAGCCAGCATGAATTTCAAACACGCGCCAATATGCTCTCGGCGCGCAAGCGCACGAAAACACCGGTGGCGCCCACATGTCGGTGTAAGAGTCCCAATTCTTTCTTATTTTGAGAGCCCGGCCTTTTTTTGAAGATCTTTTGAGAGCCCGGCCTGAGAGTCATAATTGAACTGTTTGGCATTGCGTTACTGCTCGGCCCATATTCAACGACACCTCTCTGGCCCAAACAAGTGTACATCATCGAAAAGACACTGAGCTCAAATTATAACTTGAAAAAGGAGATATACTCTGAACACTGGAGAATGGTGATGCCCTCATTTAGCCTACCAGCAGTTCGAGACAATAAACAGTTCGAAACAATGATATATACAACATTCAAACACTGACTAGTGACTACTAGTGACATAACCAGCAAGACATGATAGTTTATAAGAAGTCTTGCTACACCACCAAAAAGCACCCATCTGCTGCGCTCAGACTCTCGTGATCTAGACGAGAATGACATTCTAAATAGAGGCAACTATTACATAGTAAGAGTGACATAGATGAGGATGACCAAATGACAAGGAATATGCATAACAAAAGAGAGAACTACCCATCCAGAACAAGCAGCAAAGACAACAAGTCATTCGAAGAGGGATGATCCAACACCATCATAATTTGCAGCCCCGCTTCAGCCACCAGTGATCCGGAGACACCAGTACTCCACCCTTTCGATGCAACAGCCCAATTACCTATCAACTTGAAGGCTTGAACCACATCACTGCCTGTCGGACTCGACACATCCAAGGATCAAAGTTAATCCAGATGCCTTTGTCATTCTCAGCTTCTTTTGGCTATAGGTTGTATCGTTGACAATCAGGGGAGTTTGATCCCGTACTCTTAGGGCTCGCCGTGTAGACACAGTTTTCCATAACAAACAGAGCCTCTCTGCCATCAAGGTCCTTGCCAACGGTGATCTCCTAGTTAATCGGATAACTGAGTCCGAGAAACAGAGAGTGTGAACCAAGGCCGTTTTCCCGCCTCCAACTCAAAGATCCTGGAGGCCCCAACAAGCTGGTATCCTGCTCATAGACATAATAGCCACTGCCCGGATACTCACGTATTTCACGGTGCTTGTATATAGTGGGGTTTTTGCAATATAACTTTTCCGCCTCATGTGTCCGAATGATCATCAGTCTTTTGCCGTCGTCTGATCAAGCGAGGAACCAGTTGTGCTTCCCTATTTTTGGCAAAGGTGGTCTGATTACAAAGGGCAGTAACTGTAGGGACACTGCATCATATCAAAAAGGACATGCATTGTTAATGTAAGATCAACATTGTTCAGAGTATGAGTAGGATAATGCAAGAGACAGCATTGATATGTCCCTGTTGGAACTGGGAGGAAAATACAGGGAAATGTATACTGCGTTCGAAAATATAGAAGTGCCATGCATGGTTATACTCATGTTATCTCACAATCGATTCTTCATAGGAAACTACCATGTCATGCATGTTATGTAATCATGTTTTGTCCTCACAAACAAATTCTTCAAGGAAACTAACAGACCATGCATTGTTATATACTCATGTTCTGTGGGCAAATTTTTTGCGAGGATATTATTCTAGCCATTGATTGCTGAAGGGCGAATATAGGTATATACACATGGTAAGCATTATAGGATTTCACTACTTCCAAATATAGAGTTCTCCATATGCACATTTACTTCCCTAATGTATGGTTAGATGAAACCAATAGTGTGATGCATGTTTCTACATCATGAAAATGAGGAAACTAACATGGCCATTAATACACACTCATATTTAGTAGTATATAGATTACTATAAAATAAGGAGAATATCCATATCTTCCTAACCGTTTGATTATTCAGGGGTACAAATTGGCTGTAATGACATGGTCACAATCGCATGAATTAACTCATTCCAAATATAGCTGATTTATGGCGTCTCTAATACATTGCCATAGTTCTACTCAAATTCTGCTCAAACAGGGATATGCCAATCATCACAAAAAGTTCAAAGAATGTCATGGCGTCATCATTAACATCAGACGGAAACAACTTACATGCACCGTCCCAGCAATACGTGGTGCCATCTGCTTTGTCGATCGCGTAGATGATGCCATTGTGTTCAATAGCATCACAGAAGTGTGTATCAGCTTTGATGATCCACTGCGAGGTGAGTTGTCTCCAGCTAAAGAAGGCACCAGCAAAAAGATAGGCAAGTCCGCGGTCGAACAAGGCAATTAGCTTGAAGTCTGCGTAATTCGCATCCCGTGTGGGCACTTGGCAGATCAATCTTCTGCAAAACAAGGTGCGTCCAACTGACTTCGTAATCTAGATGACTTGGACCGCGATGCTAAAACCCTATATAATCCAACATAGGAAGGATAATCTCATGGGAAGTGTGGAAGTTCACGAGCACCAACTTTTTCCTGTCTTGTCTGACGACAGCCATGCAGTGGGAGCTCATGCCGACCCAGTACATACCTGCCAAGAAGTTTCAGACGATGGTGATTGGATTGAAGTCGAGGGAAATGATGCATGCCGACCCGCTACATACCTGCAAAGAAGTTTCGGCTAATGGAGGTCGGATTGAAGTCGAGGGGCATTGTGTACGCCGCCGTATCATGGTGAGCAAATCTTGCAAGACCAGATAGCAGCAAGCAGGGTGTCTTTAAAAGCTTAGGCCTCGCTTCGATGATGCTCGTGTGCATGTCCCTCGAGCTTCAACCAGCCGCAGGGCGCTCAACATATCCATACACGAACAACAGAGGTTGAGGATGTCACTGGGGAGATTGCTCCAATCGCGGCTCATATGGATGCTACGCGGTTCGCGTTCGGCCATGGTGGAGTTTTGAAGGTGGGATTTTGGGGGGCTTGATTTACGGGGGAGAAGGCTCTCGGTGCTGGAGCGGCTAGCGAGGGAATAGTGGTACTAGGGGAGGCGAGCGAGGCGAGGGTACGTGGGGGCACAGTGAGATGATGAAGATTGACCTCAGGATCTCCGGCGAGATGGAGATGGAGATGGAGTGGTGCTAGGGGAGAGGGAGACGAGGCGAGGCATGCTATACATCGGCGGTGACAGCAACTTCACAGTGCACAAGGTGAGGCTGACTTTGGTAACCCGGACACGCCGCCTGGACTGGTGTCACCTCGGGCACAGGGGCTTGTGACTTCACTGTGAGGACCGGATGAATAATATTTTGACCATCAAGTGTACTACAGTAGGAGTAGTAGGAACATGAGTAGTACTCCCGTGCTAGCATGCCTCTGGGTTCACTTCATCCTCCAGGTATCATCCATATTGCAAGAAGAACCAAATTCTCGTGCATGCGGAAGCGCGAAGAAGGGTTTTTCTTTTTTTAGGATAACCGCATACTTATTCCTTAACTAGAGAATGTTGTGTCTCCCACGCACGCGCCAATATCCATCCGAACCAGCTACGACACATTTTTTATCCGTTTGCATAGGTCCCACCTGTCGGGAGGGGTGCAGAAATAAAAAGGAATCATAAAATGTCTTGCCACAGTGATTCGAAAGAGTGACCTCAACTAGCCAGTGACACATGTAGCGCTAGAAGGATGTGCACGTACACGGACATGTATGATACATCTCCAACGTATCTATAATTTATGAAGTATTCATGCCATGTTTACAATAGTTTTATATGATTTTGGTATGATTTGATTAGAACTAACCCGGACTGACGTTGCTTTCAGCAGAACTACCGTGGTGTTGTTTTTGTGCAGAAATAAAAGTTCTCGGAACGCGATGAAAATCAACGGAGAATTTTTCTGGAAAATATAAAAAATACTGGAACAAAAATCTACCGGAGGGGAGTCCCATGGCCCCCATGAGGGTGGGGGGCACGCCCACCCCCTGGGGCACGCCCCTATCTCGTGGACTCCTCGAGGGCCCCCTGACGTGAAATCAACGCCAACTCTTCTGATGGCACACGCGAAGCTGAACCCAATCTTGTTGGGCCCTTCTACAACCTAGAAGGTCTCATCACTCACATTATGGTTCAATGGACTGCCGTGGATCACTCCACAGATGACGCTGATTTTGACGAAGCGCCTGCACCACCGAAGCCTAAGAAGCTGAAGAAACCCAAGGCTTCGAAGCCTTCCACTGCACCAAAAGCTTCGCGAGCGAAGCCTCTGGCCACTACTCCTCCTGCACCGAGTGTGCAGTCTGAAGATCTCTCACGCATCTCCAAGTCTGAGAAGAAGAAGAAGAAGCCCATGCACACCACTAGTCAAGCACTGACCCCTGCTGCTGTTCTAAGAAATGAGAACGACACCATTGATCTGTCGAGTGACGACGATCTTGCTGATGATGCTCTTGAGTTGCTGATAAAGAGCAAGCAAGAGGCGGAAATATTCAATGATTTGCCTCTCTTTGACATGGAAGTGTTGAACAATTTCATTGATGAGTGGTTTGACACCCCCAATCTTAGCTTTGATGATCTGCAACTCCCCATTGGCCTCAGCGTCTCCTTCCATGGCGCCATTGCTCCTGAGGTGGCTCTTGCTCAGAAGATCGTTGAACTGAAGCACAAGATTGACTATGAAAAGGCTTAGTTCAAGAAGCATCTGGCCAAGCTCAGTGTGACAGACGTCCAAAACTTCAAGACCATGATGCATGAGCTCAAGGAGGCGTTTCACAAGAAACGTGATGAAGCCAAAGGTTCTCGAGTGCATGAAGAACCTCGCTGCCAAGTGTGTTCAAGCTTACAATGAAGCTGAGAAGCGCAAGGCACTTGGGCGTCCTGGCATCGACCCCAAGATGGCTGCCAAGCAGAAGAAGCCTACTGTGGACCAAGCTAAAGCATCCAGGCGGGAAGAACCTCGCATGGTCTTCCCCGCCAGTATGACAGGCGTGAAGCCTAAGGTCCCCACAGTGGCTTCAGAGCTTCAGAAAACAAGGGCAGTTGAAGCCAAAGCCAGAAAACGCAAGACCAAGAACACCACTGACGAGGCTCCACCTGCCAAGAAGCGTAAAACCAAGAAGAAAGATCGGGCTGCTCCCACAGAGCCCCTTGTCGTCGAGCCAATTTCTATTGCTCGTCCTGCATCTGCACAACAAGAGCGTCGTTTGATAGTTCATGAGCCTGCCTCCCTAGAGGCTCCTGAAGCTGAAGACATTCCAGCTGTCAACCGCACCGTAGCTGAAGACATTGGTCCCCAAGACAATGTAGAAGATGATGAAGTCCTTCCTCAGATCGAGCACAATGTGGTATCATCGCCTGTTCTCACGAACAGCGAACTCATCAGCATTGGTCGTCCTTTGACGCCAATCGCTCAGGATGATTCATGGGCTGATCACCCTCAAGACTCCCCCCGTCAAGAAGAAACTCCAGCTACTCCCCCAACTCAAGTCACCACTCCGGTGCTTGAAGATGATGACTTTGAGGCCCAACCTACTCCATCTCCACAAGCGTCGCCAGCATTTCGTAGGCTTTGTAAAGGACCAAGGCCACAAGTCACTCTGTCGAGTGTTCCAGAAGGAGAAGAGCACCAATTAGTATCACGCCAAGTTTTTCCTGAAGCCTCTCCTACTGCAAACATCTCTGCGTCTGAAGCCAAAGTGGCTGAAGACATTCCGGCTGCATCAGCCGATGAACAAGAAGAGCCAAGAATTGAAGAAGAACGTGTTGCTACACCCCCAACCAACCTTGAAGTTGTTCTCGAGGAGAACGTGTCCGACCCTCCAGCTACTCGAGTGGAGGTTGATAACATTGAGGCGACCACCAACACCAACACTGAAACCAATGACGTTGTCATGGCTGACGCTCATGTGGCGCTTGAAGTTAATGTGGTGCCCGAAGTGATTGCACCTGAAGTCAATGCTGCACCTGATGCAAATCTGCAGCCTGAAGTCACTTCCACAACCACTGCCACTGCTCCTGTACCGCCTCCAAGGCCACACACCATCGAGTAAGCATTTGATCGTGGTCAGTTGGTTACTGTCAGATGGCCCATTCTGGTTCCTCCACCTGCTGCCGGTCAACAATTTGACTATCATGTCAAGCACAGGCCTCAGGTCCAGAAGCCTAAGCCAAGACTGTCAAGGTTTCCAGGTACTGCAACTTCATCAGGGTCGTTCAATGCTAATGGCTTCATTGCGCACAACACTTTCTTCGATAGTGCCAAGAACCCCTATTCCAAGCCAAGGATCTCATCTGATCGGTTCTGGAGCTATCAGCAACGCAATTACTATTCATTGTCTAGACTGTGAAGCCATTGCTGGACTGCCCTGCCTAGAAGAAGCCCTAGACTGCTTCCATGATGCTGGTCTTCTGAACTTTGTGACTGATAAGGAGCATTGGAATGAAGAGCTTCTGCTACAATTTTATGCTACCATCCACATTCGCGGCTACAACAGGGATCCGAGTGGATGACAGGCAATGTCCATCATGAAGCCAAAGCTCTTGATATCATTGAGCTAACTGGCCTGCCCACTCCAGGTGAACTCTTCGAGCCTGGTTGTCAGCTTCACCGCAATGCATTGGAGAGCATTTTTCAGAAGCCCGAGCCCAACATGAGCCAAATGCTAAGCATGATGAAGCCTCTGCCACACGACGCTGAATACCCAAGAGAGTTCTTTGTTGAAGACCTAGAGTATCTGCCCTGAACAATCTATCATATCATAAGGCGAACTCTATGGCCCATCAAGGGACATTCTTCTGCAGCGAAGCTTGAAGGAGCGATGAAGACATTGGTCTTCTATATCTTCAATGGCATCAGCTTCAATGCTCAAGACTTCTTTATCAGGCAATTGGCTGCATCAGGCTCTGATCTCTTTGGTCTGAAGTTCTACGCTCCATGGGTTACGCGCCTTATCAAGCTTCACTCAGCTATGAACTATCAGCCTTCTGCTCGCAACCATCTGATATTTTTGCCAGAGGTTGATATGCCAGTTGAAGCCATATACCCAGAGCCTGCCAAGGAGCCCATTTATCTTCACAATGTTGACCACCAAAGCTTCACACAGCCCATTGCAGGAGTCCAGGCAGTCACTCGTGTTTATCCTTTGGCTGGCAATACACGTGGCCCTCATCGTGCCAATACTGAAGCCACTGAGAGCACAATTGCGCAAAGGCCTCGAATGCGATCTCGTGTCCTCAATGACCGAGAGCTTCTCGCCGCCCTTCATCAGAAACAGGATAAGCATCACTACTGGCTGAAGCGACAGATGCAAAGCCTCTTGGTGGATGTCAATCGCATTCGCAACCTTGCCACAAAGAATGCCTTTGTCACTCATGAAACCTGTCGGAGGTCATGGAAGAGTTTGACATTGCTAAGTGCTGAAGCAGATCTTCAAGACGATGGCTTCGCTGAAAGATTCAAGTTTGACTCCACTCCTCCAAGGAATGCTATCTTGCGTCGAACTCCCTCTCTTGAAGACTCTGACTATTCCTCCTCAGCTACAACGGTGAATGGCAGAGTCATAGATGACCAAGATGATGCTACTTCACCACCTCCAACCTCAGCGCGTGTCGACACTGCACCAAGTTCTTCTGCACCGCCAAACCCCGACGCCAACCCTGCTGCTTCTCCTACTCCTTCTGGGAACGAGTAGAGGCTCTATGTCTTCAAATCTTTTTGGTCCTTACTGACAAAAGGGGGAGAAGCATATGAGTTGATAGTCTTCAAGCGGGTCCATATGGGCGGTTGCTTTATATTTTGCCTAGTGTTTACAACTCTCGCTTATGATACATTTGGTTCTTTGAGTTGTAACACTTAAACTTGATGGTCGTCTGCTACGTTTTCTGCTATTCTGTGATGCGATGATAAATTCCGCATGTGCGATGATAAATCCCGCACTAAGTCATATTGCAGACGCCCATTTTTCATTATGCATGTCATTATCTTCGTCATATCAAATCATGCATGATGAATTGTCTTCATAAGTTGAAGAGGATCTCCATAAGTACAACCTGCCATGTGCATTTGCATTCCAAAAGCAAATTACTTATATGCACATCTTCAGGGGGAGCCTTTTGCTACTTATGAAGACAATACCTTTATCCTTTGCAATTCCACATATTTATCCGCGTTGAAAACTTCAACCAGTTTGTCATCAATCACCAAAAAGGGGGAGATTGTAAGTGCATCTAGTGCCACCCCTAGTTGGTTTTGGAGTATTGACGACAAACTTGGTTGAGGGACTAATGTGTTTGTGAGAATTGCAGGATAACACAGGTAGTAGTCCCTCATTGATTCGGTTTACCTACCGGAGATGACCCCTAAAAATGTATGAAGACATTGAAGACAATGGTGGTATGTGAAGATATTCACATTGAAGACTATGAAATAAGAAGACATCGTGTGAAGACTATGGAGCGCGAAGACTTAGTTGTTTCGTTGTTTCCTTTTCTTCTTTGTTGAGTCATAGGAACCACCGTACTATTAAGTGGGGTCCCAGTGAACAAAGTCAGAGTGACTGAAGTGATGCTCAACCAAAATCCTATGTCTTCGAGCGAAGACAATGAGAGCAAATCTTATCCAGAGCTGGATGAGTCAGCTTTACTCGTAGCCCAAGTCAAGCTGCCGCGCGTGTTTGAAATCTGACCGTTGGAACACGTGTCAGTTCCTTAGTGACCCAGGGTCATTTCGGACAAATCAGGTCGGGTTGCCTAGTGGCTATAAATAGCCCACCCCCTACACCATAAATTGGTGGCTGCTCAGAGTTAGTGCATGACTTTTGTCGTTTGAGAGCAACCCACCTCCGAAGCCTTTGAGAGAGAGAAATCCTTGCGAGGACAAAGCCCAAACACCCAGAGCCAAAGAGTGTTAGGCATCACTGAAGTCTTTCTGTCCGCGTGACCTGAAGACTTTTTACACTTGAGGACTGTGAATCCTCCAGCCGATTAGGCGTCGCGTTCTGAGCATCCAAGAGTCATTGTGGATCGCCGGTGAACAAAGTCTGTGAAGGTTTGGAAGTCTACCTTGAAGACTTACCAGAGTGATTGGGCAAGGACTGGGTGTCTTTAGCTCAAGGGGAATAAGGTGAAGACACGGTCTTCTGAGTTGAATCTCAGCCTCCCTAACCAGACGTATAGTTGTCACAGCAACTAGAACTGGTCAAACAAATCCTTTGTCCTCACCAAGTGACTGGTTCTATCCTCTCCCTCTCTTTACTTATAGTTTGTCTTCGTGAAGTCATTGCCTGCTTGCACTACCTGTTTGAATTAACTGTGTGACTACTATCGTTGTTTGGCTTCATACTATCTTCCATCCCGATCTTTACTACCTAGCTGCTATTAGTCTTCTAGCTTTCACTTCATTGAATACTTGACTATGGCTTGCTTAGTGTAGTCTACCTTCCGCTGCATATCAATAGGTTCATTTCTATTGTTTGTCTTCGAAACTCTCATGTTTTGAAGACTTTCATAAAAATCGCCTATTCACCCCCCTCTAGTCGATAACTAGCACTTTCAGTGTTGCAATACGTTCATGATTCGCTTATAGTGGGTTGCTTGAGTGACAGAAGCATAAACCCGAGTAAGGGAGTTGTTGCGTATGGGATAAAGGGGACTTGATGCTTTAATGCTATGGTTGGGTTTTACCTTAATGATCTTTAGTAGTTGCGGATGCTTGCTAGAGTTCCAATCATAAGTGCATATGATCCAAGAAGATAAAGTATGTTAGCTTATGCCTCTCCCTCATATGAAATTGCAATAGTGATTACCGGTCTTGTTAACAATTGCCTAGGACAATTCCGCACACCGATCCATCATTATTCCACACTCGCTATTTATAATATTTAGTAATATATTCTAACTTTATGATAACAGCACCTACTTTTATATTTTAGCTCTCCGATTTCATGCAAAGTTATCCTCTTCATACCCACAACGTAGTTTTATTTCGTTTCTAGTTGGAAGCAAACGCTCGGTGTACGTAGAGTCGTATCAGTGGTAGATAGGACATGAGAGAATATTGATCTTACCTTTAGCTCCTTGTGGGTTCGACACTCCATACTTATCACTTCCACCATTGGGAATTGCTACGATGATTCCCTGCACTTGGGGATTATCAAGCTCTTTTCTGGCACCGTTGCAGGGGAGCGATAGCATGGGGTTGATATTCTCGTGTGTGCTTGTTTGCTTTCTTCACTAAGTAGATTTTGTTTTACCTTTTTGTTTATGTTTAGTAGTGGGTGAAACATACAAAAAAAATTAAAATATTGAAAATACAAAAAATTTACTTGCCTCTCTTGCCTAAAAAGTTTTTTCAATAAGAGAAGTGATTGGAAGGTTATGCATTGGAGAAGTGAGGGTCGACCTTGAACACTTGTGTTCATGCTCATGGAAACAATGTAGAATTTTTCATGGAAGTTTCTCTGTAAATAATTATCCCCTTGTGTATATCCATTGTATTATAAAAAATAATGTGCCAAGCTTTGGTTTTAGGATAATTAGATTGCTTGTTTACTATGTGCAGAACAAAAACAGAAACTTTGGATGGAGCGCGTGATTTTACATTTTTTACTGGAAGGTCAAATGGGTCTGAAATTTTTTGCACATTACTTCTGTACAAATTGTTAAAATTTTCAAATTTATTTCATAATTGTTGGAGTTACAGAAGTTTACTAAACTTCCAGATTACTACAGACTGTCCTGTTTTTGACAGATTCTGTTTTTCGCGTGTTGTTTGCTTATTTTGATGAATCTATGGCTAGTATCGGGGGGTATGAACCATAGAGAAGTTGGAATACAGTAGGTTTAACACCAATATAAATAAATAATGAGTTAATTACAGTACCTTAAAGTGGTAGTTTGCTTTATTACACTAATGGATCTCACAAAGTTTTCGTTAAAGTTTTGTGTGGATGAAGTGTTCGGAAATCGAGGAACTATCAATATGAGAAGAATAAAGAGAGGCAAGAGTTCAATCTTGGGGATGCACAAGGAACCCCAAGTAAATATTTCAAAGGATACTCAAGCATCTAAGCTTGGGGATGCCCCGGTTGGCATCCCATCTTTCTTCTTCAACAAATATCGGTATACCTAGGTTTTTGTTTTGTTCACATGATTTGTGTCCTTTGTGTTTTTGTTTTTCCTTTAAGAACCATGATAGCATGAGATAGCCCTTCATTGATTTATAGAATACTTCATGTGCTTCACTTATATCTTTTAAGTATGATCTTATAGAATTGCTCTTTGTGCTTCACTTAAATCTTTTGAGTATGGTTTTATAGAATGCTTCGTGTGCTTCACTTACATATTTTGAGCTTGGATATTGGTTAGTCTATATTAATTGTAGAATGCTCCATGAAATTCACTTATATCTTTTGGAGTATGAATAATACTATCATCTAAAGCGGGTTTGGAAGAGTGTCAACTTTAGGAATTAGTGATCCCACTATTCCGAATGAGAAGAATTTTGCTTATGTGGAGAGTAGAAAAATTTCTATGCTTGTAGATCATGAAAAGAATGCTTTATGTGATGGTTATATTGTTTAATTCATTCATGATGCTACTGAAAATTATTATGAGGGAGGAATATATGCTTGTAGGAGTTGCAATAATATCAAGTTTCCTCTCTATGTGCTTAAAGTTTTGAAGTTATACTTGTTTTGCCTTCCTATGCTAGTTGATTCTTGTTCCTATAAATTATGTGTTCACAAAATCCCTAGGCATAGTAAGTGATCTAGATTCAAATGTGCTAGTCATATTCTTCATAATGCTCTCTTTATGTTTCAATTCTTATATTTTATGTGAGCATCATTGAGATCATCATGCCTAGCTAAAAGGCATTAAAGAAGAGCGCTTGTTGGGAGACAGCCCAATATTTACCCTTACTGTTTTTGTGTGTTTACATGTTTAAGCTACTGTAGTAATCATGTCTTATAGCTTTTGTTTTAATAAAGTGCCAAGTAAGACCTTTGGGAAGACTTGGGTGAAAGTTAATGTGATCTTGCTGTAAAAATCAGAAACTTTGCGCTCACGAGATTTGCTGTAAGTTTTTTTACAGAAGAGTGATTTTGGGTTGATTATTTTTGCAGAAGATTAATAGACAAATTCCTCACGTACACCAATTTATTTCATAATCTTTGGGTTAGCAGAAGTATGGTTTCTGTTCAAATCATTACAGACTGTTCTGTTTCTGACAGATTCTGTTTTCATTGCATAGTTTGCTTGTTTTCTAGTTTCTATGGCTTATATTTCTCAAGATAAATTGTAGAAATGATAGGGTACAGTAGGCATTGTGTGAGAACAATTATTAACCTTGTCTTTGACAGTACCAAAGTGAATGGTTTACTCTTTATCGTACTAACCTATCTCACGAAGTTCCGTTAAGTTTTGTGTGATTGAAGTTTTCAAGCTTTTGGTGAGACATCGATATGAGGAGAATAAGGAGTGGAAAGACCCTAAGCTTGGGGATGCCCAAGGCACCCCAAGTTAATATTCAAGGAAGACTCAAGCGCCTAAGCTTGGGGATGCCCCGGAAGGCATCCCCTCTTTCGTCTTCAAAACTATCGGTATACCTTACTCGAAGCTATATTTTTATTCGTCACATGATATGTGTTTTGCTTGGAGCGTATTTTCAATTTTACTTGCTGTTTGAATAAAATCATTGGATCTGAAATCTTGAATGAAAAAGAATCCTCCCATGGCTAGTTAATTATTTGACTACTCAGTGTTCTTCACTTATATCTTTTTGGAGTAGTTTGTCATTTACTCACGTGCTTCACATATATCCTATGAGTAAATGGTTGAATGAATTTAATATCATAATTCTGAATTTATATACGTTTCATATGCTTATAACATGGGGAGTAATGACCTCACACATAATAAGTATATGTAGTAAATTTATTGAAAGTTAGCGAACACAGAATTGGTCACTTGAACAATTCATGAAAGAATATTGAAGGAAGAGAGATTTTACATATAAATATACTATCTTGGACATCTTTTGTAATTGTGAGAACTCATTAAAATATGACATGCTAAAAAGTTTATGTTGGACAAGGAAGACAACTTAATGGGTTATGTTTTCCTATATCCGAAACATTATATTGTCTTGGATCATCCAACATGTTGAGCTTGCCTTTCCCTCTCATGCTAGCCAAATTCTTTGCACCAAGTAGAGATAATACTTGTGCTTCCAAACATTCCTTAACCCAGTTTTGCCATGAGAGTCCACCATACCTACCTATGGATTGATTAAGATCCTTCAAGTAAGTTGTCATCGGTGCATGCAATAAAAATTGCTCTCTAAATATGTATGATCTATTAGTGCGAAGAAAATAAGCTTTATACGAACTTGTGATAGGGAAGAAATAAAAGCGACGGACTACATAATAAAGGTCTTAATCACAAGAGGCAATATAAAGTGACATTCTTTTGCATTAAGATTTTGTGCATCCAACCATAAAAGCGCATGACAACCTCTGCTTCCCTCTGCGAAGGGCCTATCTTTTACTTTTACCTTCTACCCTTATACAAGAGTCATGGTGATCATCACCTTTCCTTTTTACACTTTTTCCTTTGGCAAGCACTTTGTGTTGGAGCGATCCGGATATATATATCCACTTGGATGTAGGTTTTCATAAATTATTATTGTTGACATTACCCTTGAGGTAAAAGGTTGGGAGGCAAAACTATAAGCCCCTATCTTTCTCTGTGTCCGATTAAAACTTTGAACCCATAAATATCACGTGAGTGTTAGCAATTGTGAAAGATTAAATGATAGTTGAGTATCTGGAGTTTGCTAAATCAAAGCTCTGACATAGACCCTTCCCGAAAATAAGATGAATTGCAATTGTTTGATGACTAAGAGCACGGTTTGTTAGTTTTCAAGAAAGTTTATGATCTATACTTTAACATGTGAATAGCTTGTTACTTGATCATGAGAAGTTTTATGAGATGAGCTACTGTTATGACATATAATGATGCTAGAAAAGGTGATTTAAATTATCATTGATCAAACTTATGCACTTGCTAGCATTCACACTTCATAAATTATTTCTTTTATCATTTACCTACTCGAGGACGAGCAGGAATTAAGCTTGGGGATGCTGATACGTCTCCAACGTATCTATAATTTATGAAGTATTAATGCCATGTTTACAATAGTTTTATATGATTTTGGTATGATTTGATTAGAACTAACCCGGACTGACGCTGTTTTCAGCAGAACTACCGTGGTGTTGTTTTTGTGCAGAAATAAAAGTTCTCGGAACGCGATGAAAATCAACGGAGATTTTTTCTGGAAAATATAAAAAATACTGGAACAAAAATCTACCGGAGGGGAGTCCCGTGGGCCCCACGAGGGTGGGGGCGTGCCCCCTATCTCGTGGACTCCCCGAGGGCCCACCTGACGTGAAATCAATGCCAACTCCTCCAATAAATCAAGAAAACCCCAGAACAGAACCGAGATCGAAAGTTCCGCCGCCGCAAGCCTCTGTAGCCACGAGAAATCAATCTAGGCCCTCTCTGGCACCCTGACGGAGAGGGCCATCATCACCGGAGGCCATGGAGGAGAATCCCGGAGGGCCATCATCGCCATGAAGGCCAAGGACCAGAGGGAGAACCTCTCCCCATCTAGGGGGAGGCCATGGAAGAGGAAGCACAAAGGGGAGAACCTCTCCTCCTCTCTCTCGGTGGCGCCGGAGTGCCATCGGGAGGGGAATCATCGCCGCAGTGATCGTCTTCATCAACATCACCATCCTCATTGCTTTTACGCGGTCCACTCTCCCGCACCCCGCTGTAATCCCTACTTGAACATGGTGCTTTATGCCACATATTATGATCCAATGATGTGTTGCCATCCTATGATGTTTTGAGTAGATATCCTTTGTCTTTGGGTTGATTGATGATCTAGATTGGTATGAGTTGTATGTTTTATTTTGGTGCTGTCCTATTGTGCCCTCCATGTCGCGCAAGCGTGAGGGATTCCCGTTGAGGGTGTTGCAGTACGTTCATGATTCGCTTATAGTGGGTTGCTTGAGTGACAGAAGCAGAAACCCGAGTAAGGGGGCTGTTGCGTATGGGATAAAGGGGACTTGATGCTTTAATGCTATGGTTGGGTTTTACCTTAATGATCTTTAGTAGTTGCGGATGCTTGCTAGAGTTCCAATCATAAGTGCATATGATCCAAGAAGAGAAAGTATGTTAGATTATGCCTCTCCCTCATATGAAATTGCAATAGTGATTACCGGTCTTGTTAACGATTGCCTAGGACAATTCCACACACCGATCCATCATTATTCCACACTCGCTATTTATAATATTTAGTAATATATTCTAACTTTATGATAACAGCACCGACTTTTATATTTTAGCTCTCCGATTTCATGCAAAGTTATCCTCTTCATACCCACAATGTAGTTTTATTTCTCGTTTCTAGTTGGAAGCAAGCGCTCGGTGTACGTAGAGTCGTATCAGTGGCAGATAGGACTAGAGAGAATACTGATCTTACCTTTAGCTCCTTGTGGGTTCGACACTCCATACTTATCACTTCCACCATTGGGAATAGCTACGATGATTCCCTGCACTTGGGGATTATCAAGGTACCACTCCTCAGTCTACCGGCATAGCCTTTTCATTTAGTCTACCTAGCCGTCTAATCAACTGCCTGCAGGCCACTTCTCCCAGTTACTTCTCCATCGGGAACCGATTTTCCTCGGCTTCTTCACCTCTTATTCATCTTCATTTGCATCCAAACCACACTGCATTCACATTGTTTTAACCTCTTCACATCCTCCTGTAGTAATTCCGAAGCCCCTTTAAATGATCATCTTCTTCAGTTAGACTAGCCATCTAATCCTAATTCTCCAAACCATAGCCCTCCGGTCCAACGGTTCCAAATGGCAAAAGAGATCGAGATGCAGGTTTTTAGCGTCCAACATGTCCTCGTCGAAGGCTCGTTGAGCATAGTTTCCACAGTCACCGACCACCCAAGGGTTGTTCGGAAGTGGATCAACAATGTATCCAACTCCCTCCAAAAGGTGGAGATGAAGGTCATCGGTCTCGACGCAGAGTACACCGAGCGTGCCATTGGGAATATCTAATGCACCGCGTCCTTCAGCTGTGCCTCGAAGATGATGTTTTGGTGTACCACATCATACACGCGCCCTCCATACCAGGTGAGCTTCACGATTTCTTCTCTCGGGAGGACATATACTTCTGTGGGGCAGCCATCGCAGGGGACTGATACGTCTCCGTCGTATCTATAATTTTTTATTGTTCCATGCCAATATTATACAACTTTCATATACTTTTGGCAACTTTTTATACTATTTTTGGGACTAACATATTGATCCAGTGCCCACTGCCAATTCCTGTATGTTGCATGTTTTTTGTTTCACAGAAAACCCATATCAAACGGATAAAAATTGACGGAGATTTTTTTGGAATATTTATGATTTTTGGGAAGAAGAATCAACGCGATACGATGCCCGAGGGGGTCACGAGGCAGGGGGGCGCGCCCTAGGGGGTTAGGCGCGCCCTGGACCCTCGTGGCCACCCCGTAAGGCGGTTGGAGCCCTTCTTTTGCTGCAAGAAATCTAATTTCCGGATAGAGATCGTGTCCAAAATTCAGCCCAATCGGAGTTACGGATCTCCGGTTATAAAAGAAACGGTGAAAGGGTAGAATCCCATAACGCAGAAACAGAGAGAGACCGAGAGACAGATCCAATCTCGGAGGGGCTCTCGCCCCTCCCACGCCATGGAGACCATGGACCAGAGGGAAACCCTTCTCCCATCTAGGGAGGAGGTCAAGGAAGAAGAAGAAGAAGGAGGGGGGCTCTCTCCCCCTCGCTTCCGGTGGCGCCGGAGTGCCACCAGGGGCCATCATCATCACCGCAATCTTCACCAACAACTTCACCGCCATCATCACCAACTCTTCCCCCCTCTATGAAGCGGTGTAACCCCTCTTTTACCCGCTGTAATCTCTACTTAAACATGGTGCTCAACGCTATATATTATTTCCCAATGATGTGTGGCTATCCTATGATGTTTGAGTAGACCCGTTTTGTCCTATGGGTTAATTGATGATCGTGATTGGTTTGAGTTGTATGTTTTACTATTGGTGCTGTCCTATGGTGCTCTCCGTGTCGCGCAAGCGTGAGGGATCCCCGCTGTAGGGTTTGCAATATGTTCATGATTTGCTTATGGTGGGTGGCGTGAGTGACAGAAGCACATACCCGAGTAAGTAGGTTGTTTGCGTATGGGAGTAAAGAGGACTTGATGCCTTATAATGCTATGGTTGGGTTTTACCTTAATGATCTTTAGTAGTTGCGGATGCTTGCTAGAGTTCCAATCATAAGTGCGTATGATCCAAGTAGAGAAAGTATGTTAGCTTATGCCTCTCCCTCAAATAAAATTGCAATAGTGATTACCGGTCTAGTTATCGATTGCCTAGGGACAAATAACTTTCTCGTGACAAAAAGCTCTCTACTAAAACTAACTTAGTTGTGTCTTTATCTAAACAGCCCCTACTTTTTATTTACGTGCTCTTTACTATCTTGCAAACCTATCCAAAAACACCTACAAATTACTTCTAGTTTCATACTTGTTCTAGGTAAATCAAACGTTAAGCGTGCGTAGAGTTGTATCGGTGGTCGATAGAACTTGAGGGAATATTTGTTCTACCTTTAGCTCCTCGTTGGGTTCGACACTCTTACTTATCGAAAGAGGCTACAATTGATCCCCTATACTTGTGGGTTATGAGGGACAAATAGAAGTTGGAGCCATACAACCTTGATTTGAAAAGCATTGCTAACATACAAACCAAAATAAAAATTCCTGTAGAAGATTGTGATAAACCGACACCATCCCTATTCGACGTAGCAAATTTTGTGCTCGGAACAAATCTTCAGAAGGGTGACGAGACGTTGGCATTAAGGTCATCTGGATGGGAGAATTATCCCTTGACATAATATACTGCCCTCGATGCCTGTGCGAGTTTCGAGATAGCTGTAAGGTCCAGAGAGCTTGTTGCGAAGCCTTCTCGCACAGAAAATGAGAACAAGAAGAAGAAGAAGAAGAAGAAGAAGAAGCTACACCAGCAGCACGACATTATGGATGGACGAACTATTTCCTCTCTTGTAAAAAAAAATTATCCCATCTCTGTGTATATTGATATAGATTTACTATTTCGATGGTGTGCATGTCTTTGGAACAAGTAGTAGTGTGGGTCCGCTTGACTATAAGGAACTATTTATCCGCCTAGCTTTCTCTACTACTCCTTCCAGTGATTGGTATGCAATGCATGTGTCTGTAGACATGACAGCTTGTCCATGGAAGTTCAACTTGTTGGATTCTACCGTAGGGTGCGTCGACTGCAAATTAAAATTTTCCTATGCGCAGAACAACCAGGAACATGCTACGGGAATGGATCACAGAACATTACCACTAGATGTGTAGTGCCGTGCAGCGGAAGAAGAGTTGGGGCAGCGCGTCTGCGTGGTTCATCTCCTCCTCGTCCGATCTCCCTCGAATAGCCGGTCGTCTGATCCCACATACAAGTTCGCCGGAGCGGCGCAGGTGCACCGCCTCTAACGGTATCCGCGCGTGCAGGAGGAACACCGTGCGGCGGACTGCTAGGTTCGATCACACAGTCGACAGCGAGTGGAGGTGGCTATTCGCAACACATGCAAACCCTAGTGACAACGCCGAAGCGATCAATCAGATAAGTGTGCCGCACCTCCACTATATATAGGCATCCGTCGCGGGCTCAACACTTGGGCCTTGCACGGATCCTAAAGCCCATAAGTCTATTCGGTCGCAATCCGAATACAGTTCGGATCACATCCGAGCAGTGTCCTCGGATCCGTCCTCGTAGGTTCCTTCCCTTAAGCGCGCGACCCCTTAGGTTCAAGTCGGCCTGGTCGCAGTTCGGATCACCTCCGGACTGCATGGCTGGTAGTGGCCTCTAGCAAGGCATGCCGACCACCACACAGACTATGAAGCTGGTTAGGCGAACCTGTACATCACACTTCCATTCCTTTTGCCACACGATATATGTTGTCGCGCTCATGGCGAGTCTGTCATCCTTGTGCTAGCCCGACCTCTTTCTCGTTCCAGTGATGCCGAGCACAAACCGGATTATCTCATAATCCTTGTCGCATGGCCATGCTTATCCTGGTCGGATCACACGAGGGGCCCAGAGTATATCTCTCCTGATCAGAGGGGCAAATCAGGTCTATCACCATCCCGAGTACATGCGCCAGCTCAGGTCTTAGGACATAGAACGTATGTTGTACTAGAGACTCACATATGACATATCGCTGCGTCTCATAGTTGGGTATGTCCGACTCGGATCCGACTATGTCGAATCCGACCAGATCCTTCCACGTCCATATTATCCGGTTAGCATCCAATGCTCCATGGCTAGTGAGACCAAGCCATCGACCGTGCCATATGCTAGTCTAGTCGGCTGCGCGTCCACACAGTCCTTTTGACTGGGGACCTTTTAGGACAGTCATCATCCAATGCATAGTCCCACAAACAAGTCACGTACTTGCTGATACACGTCATTGAGAATGTCCAAGGACTATCATTATTCATAAACACATAGGAAATATCATCATACATGATTGCCTCAAGGGCATCTCTCCAACAGTCTCCCACTTGCACTATAGTCAATCAAATAGACATCAAATGCCCATAGCTCTAACGTGCCCCTCATGCTTGGGTTGTGGAAGCGGCTTAGTTAACGGATCTGCAATATTTGCATCCATGTGAATTTTGCATAACTCTACATCACCATTCTTTATGATCTTTCGAATTAGGTGATATTTCCGATCTATGTGTTTGACCTTGTGGTGATTCCCCATCTCCTTGGCTTGTGCGATGGCACCGGAATTATCACAATAAAGGTCCAACGGTTTTACCGAGGCTGGGAAAATACCAAGATCATCCAGAAAGTTCCGAATCCAAACACCTTCCTTTGCAGCTTCACAAGCCGCAATGTATTCGGCTTCTGTGGTAGAATCAGCCACCGTATCTTGCTTGGAACTCATCCAGCTCACTGCTCCTCCGTTCATGATGTACACGAATACAGACTGTGATCCACAATCATCTCTGTCGGTTTGGAAGCTAGGAACATATCTTTAGTCCTCCATAAACTAGGAACATCTCTTTAGTCCTTTTCAGGTACATTAAAATAGTCTTTACCGCTGCCCAGTGACTCTCACCTGGGTTGGCCTGGTATCTGCTTGTTAGGCTTATTGCAAAAGCAACATCAGGCCTTGTACATATCATGGCATACATTATGGATCCGATTGCCGAGGCATACGGAATCCTACTCATCCTGCTTCGCTCATCAGATGTCGAAGGACTCTGAGTCTCGCTTAGCCTTATACCATGTGAGAGTGGCAAGAACCCTTTATTTGCCTCACTCATGTTGAACCGCTTCAACACTTTATCTATGTACGTGCTCTGGCTTAAGCCGAGCAGCCTCCTCGATCTATCTCTATAGATCTTAATGCCTAAAATGTACATTGCCTCACCAAGGTCCTTCATCGAAAACTTGCCATTCAATGACTCCTTGACCGAGTTCAGCATCAAAACATCATTTCCGATCAGTAGTATGTCGTCCACATACAAGATCAAAAACACTATTGAGCTCCCACTTAACTTCTTGTATAAACAAGAGTCCTTTTCGCTTTTCATGAAGCCGAAACTAGTGACGACCTCATCAAAACGAATGTTCCAGCTCCGAGATGCTTGCCTCAACCCATAAATGGATCTCTTGAGCTTGCATACCTTACTAGTGCTAGTCGGATCGACAAAACCCTTGGGCTGTATCATATACACGTCCTCGGTTAAATTTCCGTGAAGGAAAGCCGTCTTGACATCCATCCGCCATATCTCGTAATTGAAATATGCAGCTATAGCTAGTATGATCCTCACCGACTTCAGCATCGCTACCAGCGAGTAAGTCTCGTCGTAGTCAATTCCTTGAACTTGTCCATAACCTTTAGTGACAAGCCGAGCTTTGTGGATCTGAACATTTCCATCCACATCGGTTTTCTTCTTAAAGACCCATTTGCAACCAATGGCTGTTACGCTAGGCGGCGGATCAACCAAGTCCCAGACTTTATTCTCATCCATGGACTTCAACTCGGATCTCATGGCCTCCAGCCATGCCTCGGAATCTGGGCTCACCATCGCTTCTGCATATGTGGCCGGCTCGTCGCTTTCTAGCAACAATACATCACGCACCCTGCACAATCTTTCTGACCTCCGTGGTTCCGGTGCCGCTTCCACTATGGGTTCCCTGATAGACTCCGGTATGATCTCATCACCAGCCGAGCCATCCCCGAGTGCTCCTCGAATTTCTTCGAGTCGGATTGTCCTCCCACTGGCCTCCCGACAGAGAAACTCTTTCTCAAGGAAAACCCCGTTCTGAGCAACACACACTTTGTTCTCTTCCCGGTTGTAGAAGCTATATCCCAAGGTTTCCCTCAGATATCCCACGAATATGCATTTATCCGACTTGGGTGTAAGCTTGTCTCACATAAGTCGCTTGAAAAATGCTTCACAACCCCAAATCTTTAGAAAAGACAAACTGGGACTCTTCCCGGTCCACATCTCATGTGGTGTCTTGTCTGCGGATTTTGATGGTACCCTGTTAAGCGTGAAATCTGCAGTTTCTAGAGCGTATCCCCAGAATGACAAGGGTAAATCCAATTTGCTCATCACTGACCGGACCATGTCCAACAAGGCCCTATTCCTCCGTTCTGACACGCCGTTTCTCTGTGGCGTACCCGGAGGTGTGAGCTGAGGTACTATACCTCGGCTTTTCAGATGATCATCAAACTCCTGGCTCATGTACTCACCTCCACGATCAGATCGTAGAAGCTTTATAGTCTTGCCGAGCTGATTCTCAACCTCGTTCTGAAACTCTTTGAACTTTTCAAAAGTTTCCGACTTGTGCCTCATCAAATAGATATATCCATATCTACTCAAGTCGTCGATAAAATTCACGAAGTACTGATACCCACCTCTTGCAGTTGTGCTCATTGGACCACACACATCACTATGTATAAGTTCCAATAGCTCGGACGCCCTCTCGCAACTCTTTGCGAAAGGAGACTTAGTCATCTTGCCGAGCAAGCATGATTCGCATGTCTCGAACGACTCAAAGTCGGACAAAGTTAGGAGCCCATCATGATGGAGCTTCTTCATGCATTTCAGACTAATGTGTCCAAGCCGGCAATGCCAGAAGTATGTCGGATTTATCTCACTAGGCTTATGCCTCTTGACATTCACGTTATAGTCTGGTTCCTGTTCTAGATTCAATATAAATAGCCCATCAACAATGGGTGCATAGCCGTGGAACATACCATTCAAATAAAACGAACAACCATTGTCCTTTAAATTGAATTCATAACCCTAACTCATCAAAAATGAGGCAGAAATGATGTTCCGACTAAGTGCAGGAATGTAATAACAATTATTCAATTCCAAAATAAATCCAGAAGGAAGTTGGAGCTGCATCGTGCCGACCTCCAACGCAGCAACTCTTGCTTTGTTGCCGACCCTGATGTCAATCTCCCCTTGTGCCACACGCCTAGTTCTTACCAGCCCCTGCATCGAGTTGCAAATATGAACAACCGATCCGATATCAAATACCCAAGAGCTACTAGGTATGTCAGCAAGGTAAATGTGTATAACATATGCAACAAGTGTACCTTTGCCTGAAGAAGCATTTCCGGCCTTCTTGTCGTGCTCTACAAGCCACTTGCTACAGTTCCTCTTCCAATGACCAGTTTCCTTGCAATGGTAGCAAATGGTCTTTGAGTCCGGTCCAGACTTTGGCGTAGCGGCGGAGGTTACCATCTCCATGCCCTTTGCCTTAGCCTTCTTCTTAGACCAACTCTTCTTGAACTTAGCCGATTTCTCCACCATCAACACTTGATGCGTGCCTTTCTTAATATCCTGCTCTGCCACTTTGAGCATCCCATGCAATTCAGTGAGCTTCTTATCCATGCCATGCATATGATAGTTCGAGATGAACGTCCCATAGCTGGGCGGAAGAGAACCCAGAACTGCATCAGTAGCCAACTCATCCAAGAGCGGGGAGCCCAACCGATCCAAAGCTTGCACATATCCGATCATCTTGATCACATGTGGGCTCAGTGGATCACCTTCCTTCAGCTTGCAATCCATCAAGGATCGCCAGACGTTGAACCTTTCGGTCCTAGCCTGTGTTTGAAACATACTCTTGAGACTCTCGATCATATTGCAAGCCTCAACATTTTCGAAATGCTGTTGCAAATCAGGCTCCATACAAGCCAGCATCAGACAACTGATCTCCGTTGATTCATCAACGAGTTTCTGGTAGGCATTCTTAGTTGTGGTATTAGCATTGTCGGCAGGTTCTCCTCTGGAAGTGGATCCTCTAGAACATGTTCCTTTTTATCATGCTTGAGAACAATTCTCAAATTTCTATACCAGGTGATAAAGTTCGTTCCATTCAGTTTATCCTTTTCCAGAATTGATTTCAATGCAAAGTTGGGTTGAGCAGGTGGTGCCATTGATCTACAATAGAAAATATGCAATCACTAAGCAATGTGTTTATGCGGAGTAATTCTATCCTAAACAGAAATACTCCCACTGAAGTCAGCATCACTCCGGAAACTCTGAGTGATTCAGGATCCGACTAGCACATGCAACTAGTGAGCTTTAGCATCACTGCTAGACAACATGCCTATCCGGTAAGCAACTCCTTGCTAATCGTATCTCTATACGACTCCTATCGATCGGGTAGGTATCTTATACCCCGGCTCCCAACCTTCTTTGCCACAAGGCCCAAAACCGTTTTAATAGCCTTGTCAAGTTAACCTGATGCAGTGCATGTCCGTGTCCGACACGAACCCTTCAGTTCAAGGACACCCAGTAGCACCCCAATTTTATGAGCCCACTACTAGACGTACCTGACGTGCGAAGGTGCAACATCGGGGATGGCAATTCGCTTGATATTCAAGAGGGATCTTTCTACCATTCTAACATGCATAGAAAACAAGAAGCATAACAATCACAAATAAACATATATTGTGAAATAGTATGACTCCTTCATGGACGTTCTTCCAGGTCGGCTCTGACTCCGATGACCATCTAGGAACTCCATCTTGTTTGTCACGCCGGGACGCCAAGCCACCAACCTGATCTCTATCATCCAACTACTACAACTAGTAATGAATTTTACATACAGTTACAAGTCAACACGCAGGTCGTTATACATTATAATGACATCACTTTGGCTCCTGCCGGCTGACAAACATGACACGCAGGCCATGTATAATTAACACACATGCATGACATACACATGAGCCATACTATTCACATCAAACCCTGCAAAATAACTTACGTATAGAATCGCATTCTACTAGTTTGAGTGATCGTGTATGAAATACAAGGTGCTACGCACACTGCGGTCCCTTTAGCCGGTTAGCGGGTGGGGTTCGAAGGGGCAGCGCCCAACGTTTTCGGAAATCACAGATCATATCTGAACTCCGATCACGCCGAATTTTCTGATCTGACCAATCTCATCGATCATCGCGAATCCGATTCGGACTTACGTTTCACTGTTAACCCCGATGGCGGATACCGACCGGTAGGGGTAGGTTGTGTCACGACCTCATCGATCCCGATTGATAGAAAACATAGCCACATCATTCCCTGTGTGTAGTTGATCTCATCAACCGTGCACATAGCCGATATCATCAACGACAACAGATCTGATCTGCCGCCTCCACATATCTAATATGCATACGATCTGAATTCCAATCCTATAGCAGAGGCTCTGATACCACTGTTGGATTCTACCGTAGGGTGCGTCGACTACAAATTAAAATTTTCCTACACGCAGAACAGCCAGGAACATGCTACGGGAATGGATCACAGATCATTACCACTAGATGTGCCGTGCCGTGCAGCGGAAGAAGAGTTGGGGCAGCGCATCCGCATGGTTCGTCTCCTCCTCGTCCAATCTCCCTTGAATAGCCGGTCGTCCGATCCCACGTACAAGTTTGCCGGAGCGGCGCAGGTGCACCGCCTCTAACAGTATCCGCGGGTGCAGGAGGAACACCGTGCGGCGGATTGCTAGGTCCGATCACACAGTCGGCAGCGAGTGGAGGTGGCTATTCGCAACACATGCAAACCCTAGTGAAAACGCCGAAGCGATCAATCAGATAAGTGTGCCGCACCTCCACTATATATAGGCATCCGTCGCGAGCTCAACACTTGGGCCTCGCACGGATCCTAAAGCCCATAAGTCTATTTGGTTGCAATCTGAATACAGTTCGGATCACATCCCAGCAGTGTCCTCGGATCCGTCCTCGTAGGTTCCTTCCCTTAAGCGCGCGACCCCTTAGGTTCAAGTTGGCCTGGTCACAGTTCGGATCACCTCCGGACTGCATGGCTGGTAGCGGCCTCTAGCAAGGCATGCCGACCACCAAGCAGACTATGAAGCTGGTTAGGCGAACCTGTATATCACACTTCCATTCCTTTTGCCACACGATATATGTTGTCGGGCTCAAGGCGAGTCTGTCATCCTTGTGCTAGCCCGACCTCTTTCTCGTTCCAGTGATGCCGACCACAAACCGGATTACCTCATAATCCTTGTCGCATGGCCATGCTTATCCTGGTCAGATTACACGAGGGGCCCAGAGTATATCTCTCCTGATTGGAGGGGAAATCCCATCTTGCTCGACCATGTCTCGCAGCATGGGTCTGGACATGCCTGAAACCTACCTTTGTAACTACCCAGTCAAGGAGTAGCGTTTGGTCGGCCCAAAGCAGGTCTATCACCATCCTGAGTACATGCGCCAGCTCAGGTCTTAGGACATAGAACGTATGTTGTACTAGAGACTCACAGATGACATATCGTTGCGTCTCATAGTTGGGTATGTCCGACTCGGACCTTATCTCGACTCCGATCCGACTATGTCGAATCCGACCAGATCCTTCCAAGTCCATATTATCCGGTTAGCATCCAATGCTCCATGGCTAGTGAGACCAAGCCATCGACCGTGTCATATGCTAGTCTAGTCGGCTGCGCGCCCACACAGCCCTTTTGACTAGGGACCTTTTAGGACTGTCATCATCCAATGCATAGTCCCACAAACAAGTCACGTACTCGTTGATACACATCATTGATAATGTCCAAGGACTATCTTTATTCATAAACACATAGGAAATATCATCATACATGATTGCCTCTAGGTCATATCTCCAACACAACTACGGCAACCATCACGTTTCATCCACTGTCACTCGCGATTCCCACGATGCCGCTCCAACCCACGGCACCATGTCCCCCGACGTGCGCCTCACCCCTCTCGGCCGCACCGCCCCTCTGCCTTTGTGTGCATGACATGTGGGCCACCTAAAATGCGGCGAGCATCAAGTTTCTACCACAGCCACACGCGATTCCCACGACACCGCTCGAACCCATGACACCACACGTCCCCCGACATGCGGCTCACCCCTCTCGGCCCCACTGCCCCTCTGCCTTCAGGAGCATTACATGTGGACCAGCCACCTATCGGGTCCAAATGTTATTGACTCAAAGGCAGGTGTAGTAAGGTGTTGAAGCTCAGTCTCGAGGGCCCCGAGGGGGAAATGTAACTCCTGCACCAGGCCTTGTGGTGCTACCGCTGCACAAACTCGTGCCAAACTCGAGATTTGTTTCTTTACTATACATGCAAGCAACAATTTAATGGACATTGTAATCTCAACATGTGATGGGTAGGTCTAAATTTGAATCTGAAACTTATAAAACAAAAAAATTCAAAACAAATAAACTAGAAGAGAGGGAGTATACCGTAGGATGTGTCCCATACGAAACAAGTCCCCTGGTTTGTCACCACGAAGATGCGGTTAGAAAGGAGCACAGCGTCTTCGTACTCGTACGGCAACAAATCGGCCGCAAACAGCATGGTCCACCTTTGACCGCCATGTGCAAGATTCATGCTATCTTCTTCAATCTCACCGTGGTTCCATCGTACCAATTCAGGCGGTGGCCTGTTGCATGGCTGATCCCAATGTTGGACAAAGGTTCTACGGGAACAGTGTCACTGTTGTAAATGTTATGCAATTGATGTTGGTACCCTCCCGTACATATGCAAACCAATCTCCACTCGCACCGAGCCTAACCTATGAAACAGTGGGCAGGGGGAGAATTAGGAAATGGACACGGAAGTATTCTTTAGAATGCATTTACTACGTGATCAAACTCATCTTACCTGCTCATCGGACAAAATCCGAGTGCCCCTCAACATCGTCATCTCAAGGGGCGTCAAGTTGCAACTACGGCCACGCCGCGCTGGAGAGACCCCCAAGGAAACATCCTCATGCGTTGCACGGAACATCAAGATGCATTTGTATGAGTAGTTTATCTTGTGAGAGAAAAGGATGAACGAGGGAAGGCCTTATTTGCAAATGTGGAGAGGGGTGTAGGTATCTTTTTGCAATATTGCCATAGTTTTCTTCCTATCCGTCGGATATAAATCGGACGGCCTATATTGCAGGATGGCAGGCACACCATCATCACCAACTCTGTTTTTCTCTACTCCTATAAAAACCTGAGTTGGTGATGATGGTGTGCCTACCATCTTTCACCAATAGCCGTCGGATCTAGATCTGACGCATACAAAGCAAACTGCTACAGTTTCGCAAAAAGATGCTCGCACGTGTTTCCATATTTACAAACAACTCCTTGTCTCTCACAATCAGCCTTATCTTTTCCCCACCACATCTAGAATGCCATGGAACAATCTGGTGTGATGGCCACTGCGGGCGCCATCCAACCCCAATCTTGGTGTTATGTGCAATGCACGAGCATCTTACTAGTTTTATAAGATATAAGGGCACCTACAACACGGGCGCTAAGGACCGATGCCGGGGCGAGAATCCTGACCGTTTTGGGCGATTCCCACTCGATCCTGGGAAAATTGCTAGCGTCGATGCCAGATGTTTCATCGGGCGCTCCAGGTTTTTCATAGTGTAAATTGGCTTAGACTTGAGTGGATGCCTACGTACAAAGCGTTGGAGGTAGGGATGCTAAGCAGGCGTTTATCCATAAAAATATTTTTAATTTACTGTCCAAGCGCCTGAACAAGCGCCTCGCGTTGGTGATGCCCTAAGAGAGTAGTAGACTACCAAGATGCCCGTGCGTTGCACGGAACATCAAGATGCATTTGTATGAGTAGTTTATCTTGTGGGAGAAAAGGATGAACGAGGGAAGGCCTTATCTGCAAATGTGGAGAGGGGTGTGGGTATCTTTTTGGAAAATTGCCATAGTTTCATTCCTATCCGTCAGATATAAATCGGACGGCCTATACTGCAGGATGGCAGGCACACCATCATCAACAACTCTGGCTTTTATAAGAGTAGAGTAGAGATAGAGATAGAGACTACTACTACTAATGTGCTTGCCCGTGCGTTGCAATGGATCCAAAGTAGTAGAATAATACTTGTTCACGGGCTTGAAATATAAAACACTCTAGTTTTGATATACATATATCAGTAAAAATAAATCATGGTTCACTCAAAATATATTCCTTGGGATGTTTTGATGAGGTGAGGGACGGGTGTGGCTGGTTTGAAGATAACAGGTTTTAAAAAATTGGAGCTGTTTTTTTTACATTTTGTAGCGTGGCACGGCATCCAGTGCACCTAAGCGTCTGAAAAAAATTGAGTTTGGTTTGGTGGCACACCCTACGGCAAGATGCCCGTGTGGGCTTCTTCTATAACTAGCAAGATGCCCGTGCATTGCAGGGAACATCAAGATGCATTTTTTTACAAAACACCTGTTGTGATTGACCCTTGCAGGAGTAATCCCATGTGTAAAAACTAATGATATCTCGAGAATTTTATCGGAAAAATGGTATCTTTGGAACAAGTTTTCTCTACTACTACCCCTTGCAGTGAGCGGTATGCAATGCATGTGTCAGCAGACATGACAGCTTGTGCATGGAAGTTGAACCATGGCGACCATCACGTTTCTTGTTTCTACCACTGCCACACCCACGCGCGATTCCCACGACGCCGCTCCAACCCACGGCACGACGTCCCCCGATGTGCGCCTCATCCCTCTCGGCCCCACCGCTCCTCTGCCTTTGTGTGCATGGCATGCGGGCCAGCTGAACTGCGGCGACCATCAACTTTCTACCACAACCACACCCGGTTGGACGAGGTTTGCTTGCTCCGCTCCTGTGCTCAGATCCGTACTCCCGCACCATCAAATTTTCATCCAACGGTTGTGACACATTTCGTCCCGGGCATCAATCCTCAACTGGAGTACTTCTGTACTACAGGTAGTACCCGCCGGTGTGGCCATCTACGCCTCGTAACGCCCGAACGCCCAGCTGTGGCACCCTCGCCACGGCCACGCCACCACCGGCCGGTTCATCTCGAACGAGTGAGTCGTGAACCATGCCACCACCATGAGAATGACATGTGGGCCAGCCGCATTTAAGGTCCACATGTCATTGACTCATAGGCCGGTGCACTAAGCCACTGAAGCTCGGTCCCGTGGGCCCCGAGAGGGAAATGTAACTCCTGCGGCAGGCCTTGTGGTGCTCCTGCAGTACGAGCTCGTGCCAAAACCGGAATTTGTTTCTTACTACTACCAATGTGCCGGCCCATGCGTTGCAATGGATCCAAAGTATATCTATTTAGTGGAGTGCACTCTAAACACATTACCTATTTATTTTTCTCTAACCTTTCATAGCCATGCAACCAAGCCACATAAGCTTCATGGGTGCCCCCCACATCATATTATTCATACTACGTTGACTGAAAAAAGATAAATCACCCAAAACAAGATCTTCCCATTTTTTTGTTCCTACGATGTTGTGCTGTGCACGTACCTAGTTCTATAGTGGTAGTACTAGTTGTAGTACAAACTTCGTACTAGTAGGAGTAGTAGTATGGAATGCTCCGACTCTATCAACGAGCCCCATCTGACACCAAATTTCTTGGCTTTCGTGCTACAACTAGATCTTCCCCTCATTTCTATTTTCCAACCCGGCGGTGGGGGGGTGCGGTTTGCCAATAGTCGGTTTGCTCAACGGCGGTCCCACATGAAAGAGAAAATGCTAGGCAACACGCCTTCCCTAGCTATGCGGCGTGCCGGACGGGCCTTGGAGTACTCCCAATTCCCGGGCATGTGGGGGTGCGACGCGAACGCGACAGGCCTTTTCCTTTTACTAGCAATGTGCCCGTGCGTTGCGACAGATCCAAAGTAGTAGAATAGTAGTACTTGTTCACAAACTTGAAGGAAATCACTCTTATTTTGATATACATATATACCACTAAAAATATATTACTTTTCACTCAAAACATATTTCTCAGGCTGTTTTGATGAGGTGAGGGAGGGATGTGGTTGCTTTCAAGATAATAAGGGGTTTTCTACAAATTGGAGCAGAGAAGTGGGCTATTGTTGCAAAAATGCCACAACTTACCTCACAGCCATTAGATGCAGATCTAATGGTCATAAACGATGGATGGCAGACACACCACCATCACCAACTGAGTCTTTTATAGGAGGAGGAGTAGAGAAACATGTATAAATTGTAACATTTGGTTCTGCTGCATGGCACGATCGATAGATAGAAATAATGATTGGAAATGCTAGGGCGGGGCTATTTCCGCCAGATAAGCACGGTACGTAGTAGCTAGGTTGGCGCATCGTCGGTTTGGTCACATGCGGTCCGACATGTTCTAGTGTTTCTAGCAAGATTCCTGTGCGTTGCACGAAGTTGATGGAAAAGGTAAGCACAACTTATAAATTGACGGATGGAGTACTAGTTACAGTGATGCATATAATTAAGCAAAGGGATCGCACATGTCGGCATTGACTGGAACGCGAATGCAATAACACAATAAGAATTAAGGCCACGATGATGCGATCGTAGTGGTGGTTACAGGAGGCAAGAAGAAAGATGCATCCATCAACGTACGACCTCCTCCTCCTCAACTTAGTGCGCCGGGCCACCGACCGGCAGCTAAGGAGCGGCGGCTTTTGTGGCGAGGTCAAGGTGTTTCTCAGCAAAGGCATCCAAGGCTTCCAGCCGGTTGAGGAAGGCCAACGTCGTAGCATCCTCACTGGCCTTGTAGATACCTATGTACACGATTTCCTCGTACATGTGGATGTGTAGGTTGAAGAATTCTTGCAGGGCGAGGCGCCTCGCAGCGAGCGCGACCTCCAGGTGGACATTCTTCGCGGCGTCGGCGCGCAGTCGCAGGGCCACCAGTGCTTGAAAGAGGTAACAGCCATGGAGGCCGATTAGGGTGGCAGGCAATGAGGAGCCCGGGCACGCGGGCTAGAGGAGTACGGCGATGTCGTCCGCGAGCTTCTTGAGGACGGTGAACTTGTTGGTGGTGGCAACGGTCATCTGGTCCAACTGAGAGTCGTAGTTGGCGTCGACGGCGGCCATCCACCAGCCGGTCGCCAACACCGTCTGGAGATGATCCTCGGGGCCATGCCGCAGGCCGGTGTCGTGGACCATCTGGCACAGCCGCTGGCCGCTCGCGCGCATCGCCGCCATGGGTTTGGAGTGAGGACTTTTGCGCTTAGTGTAGGAGCTTAGGAAAATGCTTAGGTGCGTACGATGTGGTAGATGCATTGGAATGGAGGGGCACCTTTATATGAGTGCAAACTGCATTGCATTCACATCGTGCAACCTCTTTTCCCGGTCCTGCTCCCATTACTTCCCTCATGCATTCACGATGCTAATTGAAGGAGGATACATCATTGGCCGTTCAACATTTCGGGAAAACTTTCAAAAAAAACATTTCGGGAACCGCTACCCCCTCCCTCATCTGCATTAAAGCCGTATTGGGAACTGCGCCGCCCGCTGTCAAATCGAATAGTAGTGCCCGCTGCACGCCAGGCTGAACACGCCTCCTCGCCTCCATCAAACCCCTCTGTTAAACCCGCATGGAAACCGAGAAACCTACTTTGGCCACACGTCCGTTCATGAGCGGGCCGGAATTAAACGCAACGCCGGTCGAGCTCCTCCCGTCCGCCCTCAGTTTAAATGAGGCCAGACACCGGCCAAGCTCCTACCGTCCGCCCTCTATTTAAACGAGGCCAGACAAACAGCGGGCAAGAATCGCACCCCTCCGCCCCTCCCCCATCTCCTCCTTCACCATTTTCTCCACTCTTCCGATGGCTTCCGAGGAGCCGTTCTCCTGCATACTACCTGGCTGGGTGGCCCGCCGAGCCCTCCGGATACGGGCGAGGCCGCTCGGTGCTTCACCAACCTCGCTTGGCCCGACGGAGCCAGTTGCCACCCCAAGCCGGCGCGTGGTTCAGCAACTCGCCGCTCCAGTTCAGCTTGATGAGGAGTGGGGAGTTGCTCCATGCCGGCACGGCGACAAGCACGCCGGTACAGGCGTCGTCGCTGCCGCATCGTACCGCGCCACCAGTGTCTGTGGTGGTCGTGCCTCCTGTGTCTGTGGGCGCGTCTCCCATGCCTGCGGCCGTGCCTCCCGTGCCTGCGGCAGTGCCATGCAAGCAGAGACAGAAGCTGGGTGCGTGGAGAGCAACGAGTCGGTGGCCAGCTTCTCCGTGCCCGCCGCCATCATCAAGGAGAAGTAGAACACAGGAGGCCGCCGCCACTTGGGTCCCATTAAGGCCACCGTCGAGGCGACGACTGCGCATTCAGGTGGTTTCTCTGCTGCTTCGTCTCTTCCGATGACCTTTGTCGACCCTGCAAGTGTCTGCCGGACATGAGGAAGACAAAGGGATCCGCGGGCGGCCATTTAGATTAGGTACTCCCTCTCCGGCTGGCGGGAAATATTGTTCTAAGAATGGATAAATTGGATGTATCTATAACTAAAATAAGTCTAGATAGATCCATTTCTAGGACAAGTATTTCCGGACGGAGGGAGTATTAGTTATACCAAGAGACCCAGATTAGCACCGCTTGGTTCATGTAAATGTAATGAAATCCATCATGTTTATATGAAGATCCGGCTTTTTTATACGAAATCCTTCATGCTTATATGAAATCACTTCGTGTTTGCACGAATTTCATCTAGTTGGTTAGAGTTGTGAAAATGTATGCCGCTGGCGTTTGATGTCGTCCTCTTCGGAAGGAAGCGGGAGGAAATTTGCTGGCTACCGTTGGAGATGCTCTTATGCTGGAAATAATAGAGTCACATCCAATCCATTTGAGTTAATTGCATGTATGATTCTCCCTCTATAAAAAGTTAATTGCATGTACAGTGTACACGTGACTTGCAGGGTGGCTACAGCTTCGTACAGAAAGTTAAAAAGAATCAAGTCAATCCTTAATCCTGTATTCTAAGTACTTTGTGGGTTCCACTGTCAGTACAGTAGCGAAAGAAGTATATATTAAATAAGTAATATATAATATAAAATCTAAAGTTAAAGACATAATTCGAACTCAGGTCATCGCATTGCGAGCATCCAGCGCTATCAGTCCAGCACATTTTTGTTGTGGACCATGCTGGAGATATATCTCCATGTCTACTCTTATACTCCCCCTGTTCCTAAATATTTGTCTTTTTCAGATTTCAAATGGACTACCACATATGGATGTGTATGTAGACATATTTTAGAGTGTAGATTCACTCATTTTGCTCCGTATGTAGTGACTTGTTGAAATCTCTAAAAAGACAAATATTTAGGAACAAAGGGAGTAGAAAACAGAGTTGGTGATGATGGTGTGCGTGCCATCCTGCAATATAGGCCGTCGGATTTATATCTAATAGATAGGAAGGAAACTATGGCAATTTTGCAAAAAGATCACACCCCTCTCCACGTTTGCAAATAAGGCCTTCCCTTGTTCATCCTTTTCTCTAACAAGATAAACTACTCATACAAATGCATCTTGATGTTCCATGCAACGCACGAGCATCTAGCTAGTTTCTTTTAAAATAGTTACTGCGATAATTGGGTTGAAGTGATATATTTTATGTCTGCCCCGAATGATTTTAGATTCACTAGTAGTAACAAAGAAAAGGTTGCCTTGTTAATTAATAGAAAACAGGGTGAAAACTATCACATGAGGCCGGTAAAAACAAGGCACACTGGGTTTAGCGTCATCGTCACTACAGTTGTGCGCGCGCGAGAAGTCTACATATCGAGGGGGCTACGGAGAGAAAGATGTATCGAGTGTGTTTGAGCGAGGCACAGAGATACAATGTTTGAGAGAGAAACCAATTGACAGATTAAGATCAGATCGAGTTGTCACCCTTCTGCTGTCATTGTTGGGGTGGGGGGAGGGGGTGGGGAGGTGGGAGGGAGAGAAAGACGTATCGAGAGTGAGCGCGGTAGGCACAGAGGTACAACTAGCGAGTGTGTGTGTGTGTGTTTGAGAGAGAAACTGTAGATAGATTACTATCAAGCACGAGGTGCCACCCTACTCCTTCGGTGTCGGGTAGTGTGTGTGTGTGTTTGAGAGAGAAGCCAGTCGATATATTAGTATCAAGATCGAGGTGTCACCCTACTCCTTCGGTGTCGGGAAGTGTGTGTGTGGGGGGGGGGCAGTGACACTTACATATCTCCACTCTTATAAAAATAGAGTTGGTGATGATGGTGTGCCTGCCATCCTGCAATATAGGCCATCCGATTTATATCCGATGGATAGGAAGGAAACTATGGCAATTTTGTAAAAATATACCCACACCCCTCTCCACATTTGCAAATATGGCCTTCCCTTGTTCATCCTTTTCTCTCACAAGATAAACTACTCATACAAATGCATCTTGATGTTCCGTGCAACGCATGGGCATCTTGCTAGTAGGGAGAAGGAGTTTGTGTGACACATATCTATATTAAGGGATAGGTAGACAAAATGTGTGCGAGACTTATTTAAAGCATCACGGAGATAAACAAACGGTGTGCATGCAAGTGCCGAAAAAATGAAGCGAGAAACAATGTCTACACGCGCGCGTGTGTTTGTGTGTGTGTATGTGTGTGTGTGAGAGAGAGAGAGAGAACGAAATCTCAAAACAAAAGGTGCTCCGCTGGAATCCCATTGTATGTATTCATATGGTTCCGTAACTCGAGTTAACCTTAGGCATATGTGTGAGATACATAATTATACTTTGAGACATTAGTGGCTGTGGGTGGGCGGAATTAAAGGGGTGGGCGTGTTCGACAGAGAGAGCATATGTGTTTCTGTGTGAGAGACTTGTAGGACGGGGTAGAAAGGCGAATTCTAACCTTGACGGAGGGAGAGAAATGCACGAAGTGCGCGTGTGTGATTCCGATGCCCACGGGGAAATGATATATGTATGCGTGTGAGAGAGATTGCACAGTTCATTCACATATCACTATCTAGCGATCGTGGACGTGCATCGCTTGAACATAAATCAATATCTACTTCGTATCGTGGCCAAAGGTACAATATCGATTCAACGCTATAAAGATTGGACACTCACATATCACATTTTTCTATCTAAATAAACCTTTTCAATTGTGCGTGCCAAAGTTACAGTGATATTTCTTCAAACAACCAATGTAGCTATCATGTACGTGCACCATTGGTCTTGCATTCAAATTCATTAGTCTTGGATGATTTAAGGTTCTATTATGAAGTAATATATGTAATATTCATATATGAATTCAACGGGTACGTGATTTATGAAATGGAGGCTATGTAATCATATGAGGTAACACTTTTAAGTAGCGGACTACAATATCCATTTCTTTTGTGACTACAATATCCATTTCTTTTTGCGCGCCTCTACACTAACACGTCAATGCATTATGTTTAAAGTAAATAACCAATGGCACTAAATTATCTATTTACACGAGAAATACATAGGTTGAGCGTTTGATCCCTTTTTTGTGAACGCGCCTCTACACCCGTACGATTGGCCGTGCCCGTGTGAACGTCCAAGTTATCGGTGCATCATCCCGAGTTATTGTCTTTTTTTCTGGGGTGGACTTCACACCAGTTATTAACAGCTGACACGTGCCCCGTGTACACAGTCTCGCATGACCTTCCCGCCAGCACGGTCCAAAATTAGTTGAAACTAGATACGAATGATCCCGCGGGCGGCAAAATCTCCCGCCTCCTTCTAAAATTTCCGCCACCTAGTCTTTAGCATGCGAAATTCCCCTTTTGTCCTTGGTGCATGGAGAACAATAGTTACAATGCCGCCCTCATCTACATAATAGGTCAGGGCTGCTTTGGTAACTTCTGGTTCCCCCCAGCACATGGCACCCCCATTTCCTCCCCCCTCCCGCAAAAACGACTAACTCTACAGCACCAGAGCATCTTACATCACGCCGTCCGTACTTCGTCGGGCTTTCTACCCCTCCCCTCTCGAAACCCTAGACTGCTCATCCACGTGCGTACCAGAGCCCATTCACTGCCAGCGGTGTCCACCTCACCGGATCTGCTTCTGCGGCCGCATCTACCCCTCCCACCTCCCCTAGAAACAAGTAGACTGCTCATCCACCACTGTACCACAGCCCATTCAGTGCTGGCCTTGTCCACGGGGCCGGATCTGCTTCGCTGGTACTCTCGTCAACCGCAGCGCATCTGCAGCGGCTCCTTTGTACTCCCCACCGGAGACGCTTTGTCCACACCCCCTCGGAGCCGCCCCACCGACGCCCCCGTCGACGGCCTCTGATACTCTTCGCCGACACCTTCCTCAACCCTACCGGAGCCGCTTCGCCGACACCATCATCAACCCTACCGGAGTTGCTTCGCCTATACCATTCTCAACCCTAACGGGGCCGCTTTGCCAACTCACAAGTCCACGGCCTCAGATCCGCTTCGTCGCACCCTCATCCAACCTACCGGAGCAGCTTCTGATATCCCGTCCACGGCCGCAGATCTGCATCGTCGACACCATCCTAAACCCAACCACCGGAGCAGCTTCACTGACGCCCTCGTCCACGGCCATAGATCCGCTTTGCCCACACCATAGTCCACCCTACCGGAGCCGCTCCACAAACACCCTACTCGACGGTTCTAGATCTCCTTATCGGACCCCGATAGCCAGCGCAGCGTCATCACCCTTGACGTTTCTAACCTGATTCCCACCATCTGGCAAGATGCCAAGAACCCGTCATGGCCTAGGTACTTGTCACCTTTAAACCCGTCCAGCATCACCTGCCCGATGTACTTCAAATATACTAACAGGTCGCTATTACATGTTATGCAGCTGGCAAAAACTACAAGGACGATTTTTCTTCTGGATCTAGTAGCTTGGCCAACCAAGATCCTGGACTGAGGCATTGCTATGATCTTGTAAGTGCGTCTCTCTCTCTTGTATTGTTGTGTGCCTGCCAGTGTGCTTTGCTAGAATTTTCGACCAGTAATCCCTTTTTGTAGACAATGGTTTCTACTACTGGCTGCTAAATTAGATATGTAGATGTCATACATGATACTACCTCGTACCTCCTTTCCTAAATATAAGTCTTTCTGTAGATTCCACTATAGGCTACATACACAGCAAAATGAGTGAATCTACACTCGAAAATGCATCTATATACATCTGTATGTGGTCCGTACTGGAATCTCTACCAAGACATATATTTAGGAACAGAGCTAGTACATTACACAAAATCATATGTGGCATGTAGGAATTCCAGTGCACTACATTAGGCTCCCTTAGAGTGCCTGCTAGTACAGCACACAGAGTCATGGCTAGTTTATGCTACGCACACAATTGTTAATTGGTGGTTTAAATATGCGCAAGGGATATGCAATGTATTATCATGTAGAGATGTCTGAAATTAGCCGTGTCAACTTGCAGATAGGGTTACACAATGAAAAAGTACAAGATGTATGTGGCAATTTCATGGAACATCGCGGAAAAAGGAGAGGCAGCGGTGAGCCTATACAGTGTGCTATGGTAGGTCACCCCTCCATTGCAATCATCGTGACATGTTATTTGTATGTCAGTTCTATTGGCCAAGTTTCTTAGGGACAGTTATTACGAGTTATCCTAAGAAAATAAGCACCTGTGGATATATGCTCCAGGTAATAAGCCAACTAGTTCTTTTCATTGCCTTCCTTTTCAGCTTATCTTTGGTATGATCAGTGAAAAGTCTAGATTGCATTATATTTTGTCATTTTTCTACCCATTTGAAAATTAGTTTGACTTGCAAACATCACAAATTGAACCCAGTGCAGTAATTAATATGATAGGAAAACAGACCATCAATATTTCTTCAAAATGCAAATACAAAGATACCATCTACTTGGCACAATCTACTTTGGTCAATGTCTTCCATAGAGATCCCATTGCCTAATTTAAACGAAGAATGCACGACCCACATTTAAATGAAGAATAATTATTTATTGAAATTCGATGGTCCAAGTGGCTGGTTATTATCATATAGCATCACCACCTGAAAGCATCATATAGCAGCAGCAGCTCATAGCAACTCATCATACAGCAGCAGCAGTGTGCAATTCATCATATACCAGCAGCAGCTTATAGCAATTCATCATATAGCAGCAGTAGGAGCAGCTCATAGCAATTCATCATATAGCAGCAGCAGGAGCAGCTCATAGCAATTCATCATATAGCAGCAACAGGAGCAGCTTATAGCAACTCATCATATAGCAGTAGCAGCAGCTCATAGCAATTCATCATATAGCAGCAGCAGCTCATAGCAATTCATCATATAGCAGCAGCAGGAGCAACTCATAGCAATGCATCATATAGCAGCAGCAGAAGCAGCTCATAGCAATTCATCGTATAGTGGATCAGAATGAAAATTTGGCAAAAAAATCAGAGGAGATCCTCACCTTGTTGGATGAGCTCATCCTTCAACAACACCTCAAGGCCACGGCCTGGGAGGAGGGGAGGGGGAATAAGGTGCCTTCTACCGCAGTGTGGCATCGGCCGTAGTTGTGCAGCGCCCGCCGGAGTAGTGCGTTGGACGGACCACAGTGGAGCAGCTGCTGGAGACCATCAGAATGAGGGGCGGCGCCAGAGG
Source organism: Triticum aestivum (assembly GCF_018294505.1). Taxonomy (NCBI): domain Eukaryota; kingdom Viridiplantae; phylum Streptophyta; class Magnoliopsida; order Poales; family Poaceae; genus Triticum; species Triticum aestivum. The sequence continues at coordinate 334,219,207 of NC_057811.1, read as the reverse complement.
GAGGAGCAGCCGGGGAGATTTGGCCCTACCCGCCGGCAATGTAGCCTAGCTGGACAGAGCATCGTCGAGGACCAGGCCATATGGGACCAGTGGTGACGGCTCGCTGGAGGAACCCTAGCGCTGCAGGCTGGGGATCCAGGTAGAGGGAAAGGGGAGAGGAGATGCAAGCGGGCAGGGCAATGAACGCTTGCGTGTTTGTTTTTACTTGAGAGCCAGGTGTGAAACGGGCGTGAGCAGTTGTATTTTGAGTGTAATATAGACAGACAACAGAGTCATTTCACTATTCCCCTTCCCTTCAATTTTAGTGAGCTTCTACCCGAAACACCCCCCTCCAAAGCGAAATAAGTTAAGCCCAATCCCATAACTCAAAATGACTTCTTTACAATTTTTGTGGCTTATTTTGACAATAAGCTCTGAAAAGGCGGAATAGAACTGGCCCTTAACCTGCAATTCAATTGTGCGTGCAATGATGAATCACTCCTGCCTGCTATAGTGTACATTTAGGCATCATCATACATGGCATAACTTAATACATGTACATTCTATTGTAGAATCTGGAATATGCAATGTTTATGTTAGTTCATACGTTGCACATGATGTTTAAATACCCCTTAAATCTGGTCAGTCACGTGATGGTCTTTAAGCCTCCTTCTTTGCTTCTTTTCTTGATATGTAAGATTTTCTCACACATCTGTTCAATTGCTTGTTTGCATCAGCCAGCCATACTAGGACGGTTTGCTTTGATTACTTGATGTTCTTAACCTAACACTCTAACAGAGCTTGTCAATGATTTAAACACTAAGGGTTGTTGTAGTGGGGGCTTGTCTAACTCATAGGTGACATAAAAGGTTTGGCTGTACACTAAAGTAGGCTCTCCAAGAGTACCTGGAGGTCTAGTTCGAAGGTATGCCTAGTTTTTACATAGTGCACACATAGTAAATGCTCATTTCATTGTGTGCAAGAGATGTGGCATGTTTCATTATGTGGTGTTGTTTTGTTATAAACTCATCCTATGGTGTTGTTCACAGACTCGAAAGTATGCATATTTATCTTCCAAGGAGACCAGTACCTAGTTTGTGTCACCTTGTAGAGGGGGTGCAATGAAGATAAGATTGAGGATTTCCAAGTACAAGATGTTAGGAAGGAGCCTTGAGAGAGAAGGAGGAACAGCGTTGAGCCTGTTCAACCAGTTATGGTAAGTCACTATATTACAATTACCAGGACATCCTATTTGTCTGACATTGTGCTTGCGTAGGGTTCTTCACCTGTAACCCAGTCATTGGGCCATTGATTAAAACTCCCTCCGCTCACTACTATATGATGTTCTAACTTTTTTGTAAATCAGATGTATGTAAACACATTTTAATGTGTCTGTTCACTCATTACAGATGTAGTCTACTTTTAAATATCTAATACATCTTATAGTAGTGAATAGTGTGAAACTGCTTCCTGCTATGGTAGAGTTGTCGTTGTCATAAATGTCATAACCAAACGCATATTCACATCATTAGCCTCCCTATCATTACTAGGATCCTGATTACATACTAGTCGAGATACTTCATAGGGGGCAAATAATATTACATTGCTTGTTCCTTTATATAGTAAATGTAGCTAGGCCATGGATGTTATTGAGGCATGCATGTATGCATGCTGCCAACTCAACAGTTCAATTGCTTGTTTGTTTCAGGCATAGTTAAATTGCTCATTTCAATTGCTTTATTTGTCCTTGGTTAATGAGATGCCCAAGCAATGATGCCTCATGTTGGGTACTTGTATAACTATTAGTTGAGATACTTAAAGGCCTTACCATTTAATTACTCTGGCTAAGTGTGCCTGAAGCTTTGAAGTCTATTAACCAACTATTACTGCATGTGGCTCACAATCTAGTTTATACGAGGCTAATGATTCACTACTGGAATCAGCTAATTTGCCATCTGCCAGCTCTTTGCCGTCCGCTAGCTGACGGCAAAGAAGCTCTTTGCCATCAGCTACCAAAAAGCGGACGGCAAAGAAGCTCTTTGCCATCTGCGGGCTCTTTGCCGTCCGCCAGCGGACGGCAAAGATTCTTTGCCGTCAGCTGGCGGACGGCAAAGAGAGAGGTGGCCCCCACCCCCCGCCCGTTTGGGGAAAACTTAACGCCCCACCTCTTTGCCGTCTGCCAGCGGACGGCAAAGAGGCAAAAGGGCGGACGGCAACGAGGAGACTACCTAACGGCCCGTACCCCCCCGCCCGTTACTCTCTGTTCTCTCCCTCTCTCTCCTCGCCGACGCGCACTACATCCCACCACACATCCCACCCCACATCCCACCCCACCGCCGCCGCCCGCCGCGCGCCGCCGCCCCCAGCACTGGCCGCCGCCCGGCGCCCCGGCCCCACCGCCCCGGGGCCCCGCCGCCCCGCCGCCCTCCTCCACCGCCCCGCCGCCCCGTCGCCCTCCTCCATCGCCCCGGGGCCCCGCCGCCCCGTCGCCCCGGCCCCCCGCCGCCCTGTCGCCCCGGCCACCTCCTCCACCGCCCCGCCCCCCCTCCACCGGCGACCTCCTCCACCGGCCCTGCCTCAGGTGAGCTCTACCCTTTTTTCCTTTTTTTTTTCTGTTTTTTTAGTTTTAGGTTTAGGTTTAGTTTAGTTTTAGGGCCGCAAACAACACACTAAAAAAAGTTCGTACATAAAGTAGTTCGTACATAATAAATAGTAAAAATAACTACTCGGCTTCGCTATCTAGGTCAATCACGGCCGGGCCGTTGCCGCCGTCATCGTCGCTGCTGGAGCGGTTCGCGACGTCGTCCCAGTCCACCGGGACGTCGTCCGAATCCTCTTCCTCCTCCGCCGCCGGCGCCTGCTGCCACTCCTGCTGCCACTCCGGCGGCGCCATCGCCGCCTGCTGCGCCGCCATCGCCGCCTGCAGCGCCGCCTCCTCCTGGGCCTCCAGCACCGCCTGCTGCGCCGCCATCGCCGCCTCCCGCGCCGCCGCCGCGGCGGCCTCCTCCGCTGACTGCGCCAGGATCGCGAGGAGCCCGGGCGTGTCCTCCGGGTCGCCGTCCTGCTGGAGCGCCGCCTGCTCCGGCGGGATCACAACCTCGGCCGGGGCTGGTGGGGCGGGGCCAAGAGGCGGGGCGCGCCCGCGCCCGCGCAGGCCGGAGGGCCCGGCTTCGCCTGTGATGTCGCCGACGGGGAGCCCACGGGCGGCGCGCTTGAAGGCGCCGATGACGTCGTCGAACCGCTTGCCCTTCCAAAAATGGCGGCGGCCCTTCCGGTTGTAGCGTCCCCCGGGGTGCGCGCGAAGCTCTGCCGGCGTCGCCGGTGCGCCCTACGTGGGGAATCCGTCCGCGGAGATCCTCCACGGCCGAGGCAGCTTCGCCGCCGGCGGCACGTAGAGGCCGAACCGAGCGAGGTCCTCCGTCTGCCCCAACATGAGGCTCGACGGCCAGTGGCCGCCCGGTGCCGCGCCGTCGGAGTCCGAGTCGCTGGACGCCATCACGCGAAGAGAACGCCGGTGTGAAGAGGGAGAGGAGGGGGGCGGGGCGGTGGAGGAGGTGGCCGGTGTGACCAAACGCGCCGCGCAGGGCGGGTTTTATAGCGCCGTGCGGATTTAATGCGGCACGGAGGCGCCGGGCGACGGAAGACGAGAGGGCGGCGGGCGGAAGACGAGACGGCCGCGCGGAAGACGAGAGGGCGGCGGGCAGAAGACGAGATGGCCGCGCGGAAGACGAGACGGCGGCGCGCGGAAGACGAGAGGGCGGCGCGCGGAAGACGAGAGGGCAGCGTTGACCGCGAGGCATCGGGGCACGCGGGGCAGGCGAGGCGGCTGCCGGCAGCGCGGCAGGCGTGCAGCGCGGCAACGGGAAGCGGGGGGCAGGAGGCGTCGGGGCACGCGGGGCAGGCGAGGCGGCAGCGGGCAGGGGGGCAGGCGGCAGCGCCTCAGCGTTAGCGGCCGACGCGACGCGACGCGGCGGCCGAGGCGGAAGTGGCGCCGCAGGCCGAGGCGGAAGCGGGGGCGGGCGAGGCGGAAGCGGGCGAGGCGGAAGCGGACGGCAAAGGCACTTGAAAGTTTGCCGTCAGCGGCGGACGGCCAAGGCCTGCCGTTAGCCACTTAACGGACTGACAGCACAATTATTGCCGTCCGCGGCAGACGGCAAAGGGCCTTTGCCGTCAGCCGCCAGGAAGCAAACGGCAAAGCAGCTGTTTACCGTAGCCTTCTTTGCCGGAGCCTTTTGCCGTCCGCGGCTGACGGCAAAGGTCTTTGCCGTCCGCCTTTCGAGCCTTTGCCGTCCGTCGTGGCAGACGGCAAAGTAGCTGTTTCCTGTAGTGATTGCATAGTTTTGCTTGCTATAGTAGGTTTGTATGAAACCATCTACTGTTCATTATGCTCCCTAAGACTTTAATTGAGCTACAGAATGGCCAACTGCTTGCTTACTCATACGCAAGATATATATATATATATATATATATATATATATATATATATATATATATATATATATCTTGCGTATAAGTAACATGTCTGTGTGTGGTCTAAATCTGTAACCTGTCTGTGTTTCGGATTTGGCCCCAACATCATGCTCCTCTGGTGAGCTAAGAGAGATTTCTGTATGCGGGCTGCATAGATTACCATTTTATAATTTTTAAAATATCACCTGCTTATGCTTCATGACATGTAACATTATTGTTAGTCCTGTTTTGCCATGTACAAAATAGTCTGTCTTGCTCGCTTCACTGTTGTAACTATATTTTTGCCCTAGTCATGTGTACTTACAGAAATATTTCAGGATGAAGTGACATCAACACAAAGATCTGGGAGCACTGCGGCATGTCCGTTACTAAATGATTATGGATTGGAATTGGAATGTGCTGACGTTCTCGAGCATCAACTAGAGGTGGCAAGACAACGTGTATATGATTCTCAACATGTAATCAACATGTTGAGACTGGAGTTGCAGCTATTAGATGTAGGAGTCAAAAAATGAAACAAGACACTGAGGTAACCATAAAGGAATTGGAGATTTTGCAGACTAAAATTTGTGCTATCTGAATCCATCCAATCCTATTTTCTGAAGAGATTATAGTTCAAATGGTAAGATCTGTCCATGATGTATGAGCATTATTTGCCCAGTGTATGTAAATTGTTGTTTGTGTATGCTTTATTATCACTGGTGCCGAACTATAATGCCCAGTGGGTATAATCTGCTGTAATTTCTTTATTGTATTGTGTAGGATTATTCTTCGTTTCTATGCCTTAGTCTCTTTATTGTATAGTGTAGGTTTTTTAAAGGCGATAGTATAGAGTAGGATAATTCTTTGTATATGCCATACCGTTGAAACGGGGGCCAACAAGCCCAAACATTACCTGGAAGCCATCCGAAAGAACAAACATGTGTAGTCGAAGTGGGCCTTAATTGGGCTGGTCAAATTAATATTTATTGGATCCCAATCGATGTGGCCCAGCGTAACAACGGCTCTTAGCAGGCCGTCAACAGGCCGAAAGCTCGATAGGGCCGTATTAATGGAAACGGCCCGCGGGCCTCTAACATGCCAAAATAAATGTCAATTTTGTCTCGGCCCTTTTACTTGACGGGCCAATAAGAGGCCGAAAGTGTTTTGGGCCAGAAGAGACCCAATTTACAAACTAGGCTTTTAATTGGCCGAAAGTCGCATCGGGCTGAAATTTTGCCTTGTGGAACATGGGCCGCTAATGGACCCAAAATCAGGCGGCACCGTCAAAGGCCCAGTTATTGTGCGGGCCGTTAACAGGTGACATGTCTCCGTCGTATCTATAATTCTTTATTGTTTCATGCCAATATTATACAAGTTTTACGTACTTTTGGCAACTTTTTATATGATTTATTAGACTAATCTATTGATCCAGTGCCAAGTGCTAGTTCCTATTTTCTGCATGTTTTTTGTACAGTATCCATATCAAACGAAGTCCAAATGCAATAAAATTTCACGGAGAATTATCTTGGAATATTTGTGATTTTTGGGAGTTGGAATCACTGCAAACGGAGGCCCACACAGCCCACAAGACACCAGGGCGTGCCAGAGGCCCCTGGCGCGCGGTGGTGGGTTGTGCTCACCTCGAACATCGGTTGGAGATCTACTTCGGGCGCAAGGAAGCTTATATCCGGAAAAAAATCGTGTTAAAATCTCAGCGCAATCGGAGTTATGGATCTCTGGGAATATAAGAAACAGTTTTCGGCCAGATCTGGGGAATGCGAAACAGAAGAGAACAGAGAGGGAGATCGAATCTCGGAGGGGTTCCCGCCCCTCCGCGGCCATGGAGAACAAGGACTAGAGGGGGAACCCTCCTCCCATCTAGGGGGGAGGCCAAGGAAGAAGAAGAAGGAAGGGGGCTCTCTCCCCCTCGTTTCCGGTGGCGCCAAAGTGCCGCCGGGGCAACGATCGGGACGGCGATCTACATCAACAATCTTGCTACCGTCAACACCAACTCTCTCCCCCTCTATGCAGCGGTATAACTCCCCTTGTACCCACTGTAATCTCTACTTAAACATGGTGCTCAACTCCATATATTATTTCCCAATGATGTATGGTTCTATGATGTTTGAGTAGATTTGTTTTGTCCTGTGGGTTAATCGTGATCTTGGTTGGTATGATTGTATATTTTATTTATGGTGCTGTCCTACGGTGCCCTCCGTCTCGCGCAAACATGAAGGGGGCCTGTTGTAGGGTGTTGCAATATGTTCATGGTTCGCTTATGGTGGGTTGCGAGAGTGATAGAAACTTAAACCCGAGTAGGTGGGGTACGATGTATGGGAGTAAAGAGGACTTGATACTTAATGCTATGGTTGGGTTTCATGACCTTAATGGTCTTTAGTAGTTGCCGATGCTTGCTAGAGTTCCAATCATAAGTTCATATGATCCAAGTAGAGAAAGTATGTTAGCTCATGCCTCTCCCTCATATAAAATTACAAGAATGATTACCGGTACTTGTTATCGATTGCCTAGGGACAAATAACTTTCTTGTTGACAAAAGCTATCCACTTTTATTACCTTGCAATTTATTCATAGTTTTATTCTCGCAAAGTACTCAAAGTTTTATTCTTGCAAAATAGTTTCATACTTGTTTTAGGTAAAGCAAACGTCAAGTGTGTGTAGAGTTGTATCGGTGGTCGATAGAACTTGAGGGAATATTTGTTCTACCGTTAGCTCCTCGTTGGGTTTGACACTCTTACTTATCGAAAGAGGCTACAATTGATCCCCTATACTTGTGGGTTATCAAGACCTTTTTCTGGCGCCGTTGCCGGGGAGCAATAGCGTGGGGTGAATATGAAGGTAATATGCCCCAGAGGCAATAATAAAGTATTATTTATTTCCTTATATCATGATAAATGTTTATTATTCATGCTAGAATTGTATTAACCGGAAACATAATACATGTGTGAATACATAGACAAACAGAGTGTCACTAGTATGCCTCTACTTGACTAGCTCGTTAATCAAAGATGGTTATGTTTCCTAACCATAGACATGAGTTGTCATTTGATTAACGGGATCACCTCATTACGAGAATGACGTGATTGACTTGACCCATTCCGTTAGCTTAGCACCCGATCGTTTAGTATGTTGTTATTGCTTTCTTCATGACTTATACATGTTCCTATGACTATGAGATTATGCAACTCCCGTTTACCGGAGGAACACTTTGTGTGCTACCAAATGTCACAACGTAAATGGGTGATTATAAAGGTGCTCTACAGGTGTCTCCAATGGTACTTGTTGGGTTGGCGTATTTCGAGATTAGGATTTGTCACTCCGATTGTCGGAGAGGTATCTCTGGGCCCACTCGGTAATGCACATCACTATAAGCCTTGCAAGCATTGCAACTAATGAGCTAGTTGCGGGATGATGTATTACGGAACGAGTAAAGAGACTTGCCGGTAACGAGATTGAACTAGGCATTGAGATACCGACGATCGAATCTCGGGCAAGTAACATACTGATGACAAAGGGAACAACGTATGTTGTTATGTAGTCTGACCGATAAAGATCTTCGTAGAATATGTGGGAGCCAATATGGGCATCTAGGTCCCGCTATTGGTTATTGACCGGAGACGTGTCTCGGTCATGTCTACATAGTTCTCGAACCCGTAGGGTCCGCACGCTTAAAGTTACGATGACAGTTTTATTATGAGTTTATGTATGTTGATGTACCGAAGGAGTTCGGAGTCCCGGATGAGATCGGGGACATAACAAGGAGTCTCGAAATGGCCGAGAATTAAAGATCGATATATTGGACGACTATATTCGGACTTCGGAAAGGTTCCGAGTGATTCGGGTATTTTTCGGAGTACCGGAGAGTTACGGGAATACGTATTGGGCCTTATTGGGCCATACAGGAAAGAAGAAAAAGGGCCTCAAGGGTGGCCGCACCCCTCCCCTTGGTCTGGTCCGAATTGGACTAGGGAAGGGGGGCGCCCCCTTCCTTCCTTCTCTTTTTCCCTTCCTCTTTTCCTATTCCATATGGGAGGTGGAATCCTACTAGGACTAGGGAGTCCTAGTAGGACTCCACACTTGGTGCGCCCCCTTCTAGGGCCGGCCTCCTCCTCCCTTGCTCCTTTATATACGGGGGCAGGGGGGCACCCCAGAGACACAACAATTGATCCTTGAGATCTCTTAGCCGTGTGCGGTGCCCCCTCCACCATATTACACCTCAGAAATACCGTTGCGGAGCTTAGGCGAAGCCCTGCGCCGGTGGAACATCATCATCATCACCACGCCGTCGTGCTGACGAAACTCTCCCTCAACACTCGGCTGGATCAGAGTTCGAGGGACGTCATCGAGCTGAACGTGTGTAGAACTCGGAGGTGCCGTGCGTTCGATACTTGATCGGTCGGATCGTGAAGACGTACGACTACATCAACCGCGTTGTGATAACGCTTCCGCTGTCGGTCTACGAGGGTACGTGGACAACACTATCCCCTCTCGTTGCTATGCATCACCATGATCTTGCGTGTGCGTAGGAATTTTTTTGAAATTACTACGTTCCCCATCAGTGGCATCCGAGCCTGGTTTTATGTGTTGATGCTATGCACGAGTAGAACACAAGTGAGTTGTGGGCGATATAAGTCATACTGCTTACCAGCATGTCATACTTTGGTTCAGCGGTATTGTGAGATGAAGCGGTCCGGACCGACATTACGCGTACGCTTACGCGAGACTGGTTTCACCGTTTGGAGCACTCGTTGCTTAAAGGTGACTGGCGGGTGTTTGTCTCTCTCACTTTAGTTGAACCGAGTGTGGCTACGCCCGGTCCTTGTGAAGGTTAAAACAGCACCAACTTGACAAACTATCGTTGTGGTTTTGATGCGTAGGTAAGAACGGTTCTTGCTAAGCCCGTAGCAGCCACGTAAAACTTGCAACAACAAAGTAGAGGACGTCTAACTTGTTTTTGCAGGGCATGTTGTGATGTGATATGGTCAAGACATGATGTGATATAATGTGTTGTATGAGATGATCATGTTTTGTAACCGAGTTATCGGCAACTGGCAGGAGCCATATGGTTGTCGCTTTATTGTATGAGATGCAATCGCCATGTAATAGTTTTACTTTATCACTAAACGGTAGCGATAGTCGTAAAAGCAATAAGTTGGCGAGACGACAACGATGCTACGATGGAGATCAAGGTGTCGCGCCGGTGACGATGGTGATCATGACGGTGCTTCGGAGATGGAGATCACGAGCACGGTGCTTCGGAGATGGAGATCACAAGCACAAGATGATGATGGCCATATCATATCACTTATATTGATTGCATGTGATGTTAATCCTTTATGCATCTTATCTTGCTTTGATTGACGGTAGCATTATAAGATGATATCTCACTAAAATTTCAAGATAAAAGTGTTCTCCCTGAGTATGCACCGTTGCAAAAGTTCTTCGTGCTGATACACCACGTGTTAATCGGGTGTGATAGGCCCTACGTTCAAATACAACGGGTGCAAAACAGTTGCACACGCGGAATACTCAGGTTAAACTTGACGAGCCTAGCATATACAGATATGGCCTCGGAACACAGAGACCGAAAGGTCGAGCGTGAATCATATAGTAGATATGATCAACATAGTGATGTTCACCATTGAAACTACTCCATCTCACGTGTTAATTGGGCATGGTTTAGTTGCTTTGGATCACGTAATCACTTAGATGATTAGAGGGATGCCTATCTAAGTGAGAGTTCTTAAGTAATATGATTAATTGAACTTAAATTTATCATGAACTTAGTCCTGATAGTATTTTGCAAATTATGTTGTAGATCAATAGCTCGCGTTGTTGCTTCCCTATGTTTATTTTGATATGTTCCTAGAGAAAATTATGTTGAAAGATGTTAGTAGCAAAGATGAGGATTGGATCCGTGATCTGAGGATTATCCTCATTGCTGCACAGAAGAATTATGTCCTTAATGCACCGCTAGGTGACAGACCTATTGCAGGAGCAGATGCAAACGTTATGAACGTTTGGCTAGCTCAATATGATGACTACTTGATAGTTTAGTGCACCATACTTAACGGCTTAGAATCGGGACTTCAAAGACATTTTGAATGTCATGGACCATATGAGATGTTCCAGGAGTTGAAGTTAATATTTCAAGAAAATACCCGAGTTGAGAGATATGAAGTCTCCAACAAGTTCTATAGCTAAAAGATGGAGGAGAATCGCTCAACTAGTGAGCATGTGCTCAGATTGTCTGGGTACTACAATCGCTTGAAATCAAGTGGGAGTTTATCTTCCAGATAAAATAGTGATTGACAGAATTCTCTAGTACCATCACCAAGTTAGTAGAACTTCGTGATGAACTATAATATGCAAGGGATGACGAAAGTAATTCCCGAGCTCTTCGTGATGCTGAAATCGACGAAGGTAGAAATCAAGAAAAACATCAAGTGTTGATGGTTAACAAGACAACTAGTTTCAAGAAAAGGGCAAAGGGAAGAAGGGGAACTTCAAAAAGAATGGCAAGCAAGTTGCTACTCAAGTGAAGAAGCCCAAGTCTGTACCTAAGCCTGAGACTAAGTGCTTCTACTGCAAAGGGACTGGTCACTGGAGGCGGAACTGCCCCAAGTATTTGGTGGATAAGAAGGATGGCAAAGTGAACAAAGGTATATTGGATATACATGTTATTGATGTGTACTTACTAATATTTATAGCAACCCCTCAGTATTTGATACTGGTTCAGTTGCTAAAGAGTAGTAACTCGAAAACGGGAGTTGCAGAATAAACAGAGACTAGTAAAAGGCGAGGTGACGATGTGTGTTGGAAGTAGTTCCAAGATTGATATGATCATCATCGCACACTCCCTATACTTTCGGGATTAGTGTTGAAACTATATAAGTGTTATTTGGTGTTTGCATTGAGCATGAATATGATTTGATCATGTTTATTGCAATACGGTTATTCATTTAAGTTAGAGAACAATTGTTGTTCTATTTACATGAATAAAAACCTTTTATGGTCATACACACCAACGCAAATGGTTTGTTGGATCTCGATCGTAGTGATACACATATTCATAATATTGAAGCCAAAGGATGCAAAGTTAATAATGATAGTGCAACTTATTTGTGGCACTGCCGTTTAGGTCATATTGGTGTAAAGCGCATGAAGAAACTCCATACTGATGGGATTTTGGAATCACTTGATTATGAATCACTTGATGCTTGCGAACCGTGCCTCATGGGCAAGATGACTAAAACGCCGTTCTCCGGAACTATGGAGAGAGCAACAGATTTGTTGGAAGTCATACATACAGATGTATGTGGTCCAATGAATATTGAGGCTCGTGGCGGATATCGTTATTTTCTCACCTTCACAGATGATTCGAGCAGATATGGGTATATCTACTTGATGAAACATAAGTCTGAAACATTTGAAAAGTTCATATAATTTCAGAGTGAAGTAGAAAATCATCGTAACAAGAAAATAAAGTTTCTACGATCTGATCGCGGAGACAAATATTTGAGTTATGAGTTTGGTCTTCAATTAAAACAATGTGGAATAGTTTCACAAATTTATGCCACCTGGAACACCACAGCATAATGGTGTGTCCGAACGTCATAACCGTACTTTATTGGATATAGTGCAATCTATGATGTCTCTTACCAATTTACCACTATCGTTTTGGGGTTATGCATTAGAGACAGCTACATTCACGTTAAATAGGGCACCATCAAAATCCGTTGAGACGACGCCTTATGAACTATGGTTTGGCAAGAAACCAAAGTTGTCGTTTCTTAAAGTTTGGGGTTACGATGCTCATATGAAAAAGTTTCATCCTGATAAGCTCAAACCCAAATCGGAGAAATGTGTCTTCATAGGATACCCAAAGGAGACAGTTGGGTACACCTTCTATCACAGATCCGAAGGCAAGACATTCGTTGCTTAGTATGGATCCTTTCTAGAGAAGGAGTTTCTCTTGAAAGAAGTGAGTGGGAGGAAAGTAGAACTTGATGAGGTAACTGTACCTGCTCCCTTATTGGAAAGTAGTTCATCACAGAAATCTGTTCCTGTGACTCCTACACCAATTAGTGAGGAAGTTAATGATGATGATCATGTAACTTCAGATCAAGTTACTACCAAACCTCGTAGGTCAACCAGAGTAAGATCCGCACCAGAGTGGTACGGTAATCCTGTTCTGGAGGTTATGTTACTAGACCATGACGAACCTACGAACTACGAGGAAGCGATGATGAGCCCAGATTCCTCAAAATGGCTTGAGGCCATGAAATCTGAGATGAGATCCATGTATGAGAACAAAGTGTGGACTTTGGTTGACTTGCCCGATGATCGGCAAGCCATTGAAAATAAATGGATCTTCAAGAAGAATACTGACGCTGACGATAATGTTACTGTCTATAAAGCTCGACTTGTTGCGAAAGGTTTTCGACAAGTTCAAGGGATTGACTACGATGAGACCTTCTCACCCGTAGCGATGCTTAAGTCTGTCCGAATCATGTTAGCAATTGTCGCATTTTATGAAATCTGGCAAATGGATAAACAAAACTGCATTCCTTAATGGATTTATTAAAGAAGAGTTGTATATGATGCAACCAGAAGGTTTTGTCAATCCTAAAGGTGCTAACAAAATATGCAAGCTCCAGCGATCCATCTATGGACTGGTGCAAGCATCTCGGAGTTGGAATATATGCTTTGATAAGTTGATCAAAGGATATAGTTTTATACAGACTCGCGGTGAAGCCTGTATTTACAAGAAAGTGAGTGGGAGCACTACAACATTTCCGATAAGTATATGTGAATAACATATTGTTGATCGGAAATAATGTAGAATTATTCTGTAAAGCATAAAGGAGTGTTTTGAAATGAGTTTTTCAAAGAAAGACCTCGGTGAAGCTGCTTACATATTGAGCATCAAGATCTATAGAGATAGATGAAGACGCTTGATAAGTTTTTCAATGAGTACATACCTTAACAAGATTTTGAAATAGTTCAAAATAGAACAGTCAAAGAAAGAGTTCTTGCCTGTGTTACAAGGTGTGAAATTGAGTAAAGACTCAAAGCCCGACCACGGCAAAAGATAGAAAGAGAATGAAAGTCATTCCCTATGCCTTGGCCATAGGTTCTAGAAAGTATGCCATGCTGTGTACCAGATCTATTGTATACCCTACACTGATTTTGGCAAGGGAGTACAATAGTGATCTAGGAGTAGATCACTGGACAGCGGTCAAAATTATCCTTAGTGGAATAAGGAAATGTTTCTCGATTATGGAAGTGACAAAAGGTTCGTCGTAAAGGGTTACGTCGATGCAAGTTTTGACACTAAATCTAGATGACTCTAAGTCTCGGTCTAGATATATATTGAAAGTGGGAGCCATTAGCTAGAGTAGCTCCGTGCAGAGCATTGTAGACATAGAAATTTGCAAAATACTTACGAATCTGAATGTGACAGACCCGTTGAACTAAAATTATCTCACAATCAAAACATGATCACACCTTAAAACTCTTTGGGTGTTAATCACATAGCGATGTGAACTAGATTATTGACTCTAGTAAACCCTTTGAGTGTTGGTCACATAGAGATGTGAACTATGGGTGTTAATCACATGATGATGTGAATTATTGATGTTAAATCACATGGCGATGTGAACTAGATTATTGACTCTAGTGCAAGTGGGAGACTGAAGGAAATATGCCCTAGAGGCAATAATAGAGTATTATTTATTTCCTTATATCATGATAAATGTTTATTATTCATGCTAGAATTGTATTAACCGGAAACATAATACATGTGTGAATACATAGACAAACAGAGTGTCACTAGTATGCCTCTACTTGACTAGCTCGTTAATCAAAGATGGTTATGTTTCCTAACCATAGACATGAGTTGTCATTTGATTAACGGGATCACCTCATTACGAGAATGACGTGATTGACTTGACCCATTCCGTTAGCTTAGCACCCGATCGTTTAGTATGGTGCTATTGCTTTCTTCATGACTTATACATGTTCCTATGACTATGAGATTATGCAACTCCCGTTTACCGGAGGAACACTTTGTGTGCTACCAAACGTCACAACGTAAATGGGTGATTATAAAGGTGCTCTACAGGTGTCTCCAATGGTACTTGTTGGGTTGGCGTATTTCGAGATTAGGATTTGTCACTCCGATTGTCGGAGAGGTATCTCTGGGCCCACTCGGTAATGCACATCACTATAAGCCTTGCAAGCATTGCAACTAATGAGCTAGTTGCGGGATGATGTATTACGGAACGAGTAAAGAGACTTGCCGGTAACGAGATTGAACTAGGTATTGAGATACCGACGATCGAATCTCGGGCAAGTAACATACTGATGACAATGGGAACAACGTATGTTGTTATGCGGTCTGACCGATAAAGATCTTCGTAGAATATGTGGGAGCCAATATGGGCATCCAGGTCCCGCTATTGGTTATTGACCGGAGACGTGTCTCGGTCATGTCTACATAGTTCTCGAACCCGTAGGGTCCGCACGCTTAAAGTCACGATGACAGTTTTATTATGAGTTTATGTGTGTTGATGTACCGAAGGAGTTCGGAGTCCCGGATGAGATCGGGGACATGACGAGGAGTCTCGAAATGGCCGAGACGTAAAGATCGATATATTGGACGACTATATTCGGACTTCGGAAAGGTTCCGAGTGATTCGGGTATTTTTCGGAGTACCGGAGAGTTACGGGAATACGTATTGGGCCTTATTGGGCCATACGGGAAAGAAGAAAAAGGGCCACAAGGGTGGCCGCACCCCTCCCCTTGGTCTGGTCCGAATTGGACTAGGGAAGGGGGGCGCCCCCTTCCTTCCTTCTCTTTTTCCCTTCCTCTTTTCCTATTCCATATGGGAGGTGGAATCCTACTAGGACTAGGGAGTCCTAGTAGGACTCCACACTTGGTGCGCCCCCTCCTAGGGCCGGCCTCCTCCTCCCTTGCTCCTTTATATACGGGGGCAGGGGGGCACCCTAGAGACACAGCAATTGATCCTTGAGATCTCTTAGCCGTGTGCGGTGCCCCCTCCACCATATTACACCTCGATAATACCGTTGCGGAGCTTAGGCGAAGCCCTGCGCCGGTGGAACATCATCATCGTCACCACGCCGTCGTGCTGACGAAACTCTCCCTCAACACTCGGCTGGATCGGAGTTCGAGGGACGTCATCGAGCTGAACGTGTGTAGAACTCGGAGGTGCCGTGCGTTCGGTACTTGATCGGTCGGATCGTGAAGACGTACGACTACATCAACCGCGTTGTGATAACGCTTCCGCTGTCGGTCTACGAGGGTACGTGGACAACACTATCCCCTCTCGTTTCTATGCATCACCATGATCTTGCGTGTGCGTAGGAATTTTTTTGAAATTACTATGTTCCCCATCAGAATATTCTCGTGTGTGTTTGTTTGCTTTATCACTAAGTAGTTTTTATTTCTTGTTCTAAGTTGTTCTCTATCTTTAGTTATGGATATGGAACACGAAACACCAAAAAAATTAGTGGTACTTGCTACTCATGGAGATGGGGAACCTCCTAAAACCCACGATGCTCGTTACGTGAAAGATGTTATGAACTACTTTGATAATCCTGAGAAAACCCCATTCAACTATATAATGGGAGTAATGTTGGATCAACGTGAATAATTTAGGGATTATCGCTTGAATCATAAAGGGAAATTGCTATGGGATCAAATTCATATGTTGCATTGGTATGCTCGGGAGCTATGCTTGAGATATGATTATACTTGTTGCTCTAGGATGAACACTCCACATCTTTCCTTTTCATGTGAATTTAATGATAATGAAAGCTTGGCTTCTTATACTAGAGGTATATATGATTATTATGATGTGGAACGAATAGAAGAATTTGTTGCTTTTAAGGGTGCTTATGAAATTGAATCTTTGTTTGAAAAATATGAAGCTTTTGATGATGATGTTTAAAGACCTGACAATTTTGCCATCCTTAAATATTGCTATGATAATTATAAATATAATTCCAATATTGATGAATTTATTGAGAAAGTCTCCACTGTCCAAGAAGATACTAATATTTTGCAGGAGTCTATGGAAGAAGAAATTGATGAAACTACGAGCCCATTGGATGAAAAAGATGATAAGGAGAGCGAAGAACAAAAGGAGGAAGAACGGATTAGCT
Organism: Triticum aestivum; assembly: GCF_018294505.1. NCBI lineage: Eukaryota > Viridiplantae > Streptophyta > Magnoliopsida > Poales > Poaceae > Triticum > Triticum aestivum. The sequence goes on along the minus strand of NC_057811.1, from coordinate 334,202,569 downwards.
ACCCGTGCCCACCTTCTAATGAGAGTAACCCTCCAACTCATACATTGTTTAATCTCCCTTTGTTCTTACCAAAGGATGAATGCTATGATAATTGCTATGATCCCATTGATTCGTTTGAAATATCCATTTTTTATTATGCTTGCTATGCTTGTGGCCAAGATGCCAATATGAATTATGCTTATGGAGATGAACTTGCTATAGTTCCTTATGTTAAGAATGAAATTGTTGCTATTGCACCCACACATGATAGTCCTATTATCTTTTTGAATTCTCCAAACTACACTATATCGGAGAAGTTTGCTCTTGTTAAGGATTATATTGATGGGTTGCCTTTTACCGTTGCACATGATGATTTTGATGAGTATAATATGCATGTGCGTGCTGCTCCTACTTGCAATTATTATGAGAGAGGAACTACATCTCCGCATATTTATGTTTCTAACACAAAAAAATTGCAAGAAACTACTTATGTTATGTATTGGCCTTTACTTGATGTGCATGAATTGTTCTTGTATGACATGCCGATGCATAGGAAGAGAGTTAGACTTCTTCATTGCATGATATATGTTGCTTTGTGCTCACTACTAAATGCTAAATCATTGTTAATCAAAATTGGCTTTGATATACCTTGGGATCCGGGTGGATCCATTACTTGAGCACCTTATGCCTAGCTTAATGGCTTTAAAGAAAGCGCTGCCAGGGAGACAACCCGGGAGTTTTAGAGAGTCATTTATTTCTGTTGAGTGCTTTTATAAAGTTTAAAAACAAAAAAAATATAGAAGGGAACTTAAAACTTCACAGAAAGAAAAGTGAAAGTGAGATAGAGGAGCACCGTGGAAGCGGGAGCTAGCCGTGAACTTTGTTCATTCCCTTGGAAACTTTGTGAATCTTAATTATAGAAACTTTTAAACATAAATAATTATCCCCTTTTACAATTCCATTGTATTATAAAAATAATGTGCCAAGATTTTCCTTTTGGATGTTTGCATTGCTTGTTGGTTTGTGCGGTGCAAAATAGAAACTTTGGCTGTAGTGCGCGATTTTACATTTTTTACTGGAACGTCAAACGGTTCTGAAACTTTTTGCACTGTCTTTTTATACATTTTTTATTTTTACTATTTGTTTCAGAATTTTTGGAGTACCAGAAGTATGGTGAATGTTCAGATTACTATAGACTGTCCTGTTTAAGAAAGATTCTGTTTTTGATGCATTGTTTGCTTGTTTTGATGAAGCTATCGATTTCTATTAGTGGATTAAGCCATGGAAAAGTTATATTAAAGTGGCTCCAATGCAAAAAAAATATGAATTGGTTTGCAACAGTACTTAGAGTAGTGATTTGCTTTATTATACTAACGGATCTTACCGGACTTTGTGTTGAGTTTTGTGTGGATGAAGTGATGAAAGATCGAGGAGGTCTCGATATGAGGAGAAGGAGGAGAGGCAAGAGCTCAAGCTTAGGGATGCCCAAGGCACCCCAAGGAAATATTCAAGGAGACTCAAGTGTCTAAGCTTGGGGATGCCCCGGAAGGCATCCCATCTTTCTTCCACAAGTATCGGTATGTTTTCGGTTTCGTTTCGTTCATGTGATATGTGCAAATCTTGGAGCGTCTTTTGCTTTTAGTTTTCATTTTCCTTTTATGCACCATGCTGTTATGAGATAGTCCATGGTTGATTTATAGAATTCTCATTGCACTTCACTTAAATCTTTTGAGTATGGCCTTTATAGAATACTTCATGTGCTTCACTTATATCATTTGAAGTTAGGATTGTTTGTTTCTCTTCACATAGAAAACCGTTATGTGAAGAATGCTCTTTTGCTTCACCTGTATTTATTAGAGCATGGTCTTTTATAGAAAGAATTAAACTCTCATGCTTCACTTATATCTATTTAGAGAGTCAAAAGGAATTGGTCATTTGCATGGTTAGCCATAAAATCCTACATAAAACTTATGGATCATTGAATATGATATGTTTGATTCCTTGCAATAGTTTTGCGATATAGAGATGGTAATATGTGGGAGGTACTAGTAAATGGTTGTGTTTAGTAAGAATATTGGTGTTAAGGTTTGTGATTCCCGAAGCATGCACGAATAGTCTCTCGTTATGCTATGATGTTGGAGCATGATTTATTATTGATTGTCTTCCTTATGAGCGGCGGTCGGGGATGAGTGATGGTATTTTCCTACCAATCTATCCCCTAGGGGCATGCGTAGTAGTACTTTGCTTCGAGGGCTAATAAACTTTTGCAATAAGTATATGAGTTCTTTATGACTAATGTGAGTCCATGGATTATATGCACTCTTACCTTTTTGCAATTTGCTAGCCTCTACGGTACCGTGCATTTCCCTTTCTCACATCGAGACGTCGTGCAAACTTCGCAAGTGCATCCAAACCCCGTGATATGATACACTCTATCACACATAAGCCTTATTATATCTTCCTCAAAACAGACACCATACCTACCTATTATGGCTTTTCCATGTTCATTCCGAGATATATTGCCATGCAACTTCCACCGCTTCCGTTTGATGACTTGAGCATTCATTGTCATATTGCTTTGCATGATCATATAGCTGACATAGTAGTTGTGGCTCAGCCACCGTTCATCATTTTTCATACGTGTTATGCTAGATCATTGCACATCCTGGTACATTGCTAGAGGCATTCATATAGATTCATAATTTGTCATATGTATCGAGTTGTAATTTTTATTTCTTTCGAGTTATAAGTAAATAGAAGTGTGATGATCACCATTATTCATTTTTAGAGCAATGCCCCAATGAGGAAAGGATGATGGAGACTATGATTCCCCCACAAGTCAGGATGAGACTCCGGACAATGTGAGAAAAAATATATAAATAGAAAAAAAGGAAAAAATGAAAAAAAAGAAAGAAAATAAAAAAGAAAAAAGAAAAAGAAAAAATAAACAAAGAGAGAAGGGGCATTGTTAGTATCCTTTACCACACTTGTGCTTCAAAGTAGCACCATGTTTTTCATATGGTGAGTCTCCTATGTTGTCACTTTCATATACTAGTGGGAATTTTTCATTATAGGATTAGATGCACACCCACTTAGTTTCATATTGAGCTTTCATACACTTATAGCTCTTAGTGCATTCATTGCATGGCAATCCCTACTCCTCGCATTGATATCAATTGGTGAGCATCTCCATAGCCCGTTGGTTAGCCGCGTTGGTGTGAGACTTTCTTACTTTTTTTGTCTTCTTTATATTTACCCCTATCATCATACTCTATTCCACCCGTAGTGCTATATCCATGGCTTGCGCTCATGTATTGCATGAGGGTTGAAAAAGCTGAAGCGTGTTAAAAAGTATGAACCAATTGCTCGCTTGTCATCGGGGTTGTGCATGATAAATACTTTGTGTTAAGAAGAGAGAGCATGATAAGACTATATGATTTTGTAGGGATAGCTTACTTTAAAGTTGATATTCTGAAAGACATGATTGTTTGTTGGGATGCCTGAGTATTGATGTCTTTATGTCAAATTATAGACTATTGCTTTGAATCACTTATGTCTTAATATTCATGCCATGATTAGATATATGATCAAGTTTATGCTAGGTAGCATTCCACATCAAAAATTATCTTGTTTATCATTTACCTGCTCGAGGACGAGCAGGAATTAAGCTTGGGGATGCTGATACGTCTCCGTCGTATCTATAATTTTTGATTGTTTCATGCCAATATTATACAAGTTTTACATACTTTTGGCAACTTTTTATATGATTTATTGGACTAACCTATTGATCCAGTGCCAAGTGCTAGTTCCTGTTTTCTGCATGTTTTTTGTATTGCAGAGTATCCATATCAAACGAAGTCCAAATGCAATAAAATTTCACGGAGAATTATTTTGGAATATTTGTGATTTTGGGGAGTTGGAATCACCGCAAACGGAGGCCCACACAGCCCACAAGACACCAGGGCGCGCCAGAGGCCCCTGGCACGCGGTGGTGGGTTGTGCCCACCTCGAACGTCGGTTGGAGCTCTACTTCGGGCGCAAGGAAGCTTATATCCAGAAAAAAAAATCATGTTAAAATCTTAGCGCAATCGGAGTTACCGATCTCCGGGAATATAAGAAACAATTTTTGGCCAGATCTGGGGAACGCGAAACAAAAGAGAACAGAGAGGGAGATCCAATCTCGGAGGGGCTCCCGCCCCTCCACGGCCATGGAACCAAGGACCAGAGGGGGAACCCTCCTCCCATCTAGGGGGAGGCCAAGGAAGAAGAAGAAGGAAGGGGGCTCTCTCCCCCTCGCTTTCGGTGGCGCCGGAGTGCCACCGGGGCAACGATCGGGACGGCGATCTGCATCAACACCAACTCTCTCCCCCTCTATGCAGCGGTGTAACTCCCCTTCTCCCCGCTGTAATCTCTACTTAAACATGGTGCTCAGCTCCATATATTATTTCCCAATGATCTATGGTTATCCTATGATGTTTGAGTAGATCCGTTTTGTCCTGTGGGTTAATCATGATCTTGGTTGGTATGATTGTATATTTTATTTATGGTGATGTCCTACAGTGCCCTCCGTCTCGCGCAAACGTGAGGGGCCCCCGCTTAGGGTGTTGCATATGTTCATGGTTCTCTTATGGTGGGTTGCGAGAGTGACAGAAACTTAAACCCGAGTTGGTGGGGTATGATGTATGGAAGTAAAGAGGACTTGATACTTAATGCTATGGTTGGGTTTCACGACCTTAATGATCTTTAGTAGTTGTCGATGCTTGTTAGGGTTCCAATCATAAGTGCATATGATCCAAGTAGAGAAAGTATGTTAGCTCATGCCTCTCCCTCATATAAAATTACAAGAATGATTACCGGTACTTGTTATCGATTGCCTAGGGACAAATAACTTTCTTGTTGACAAAAGCTATCCACTTTTATTACCTTGCAATTTTTTCGTAGTTTTATTCTCGCAAAGTACTCATAGTTTTATTCTTGCAAAATAGTTTCATACTTGTTTTAGGTAAAGCAAACGTCAAGTGTGTGTAGAGTTGTATCGGTGGTCGATAGAACTTGAGGGAATATTTGTTCTACCTTTAGCTCCTCGTTGGGTTCGACACTCTTACTTATCGAAAGAGGCTACAATTGATCCCCTATACTTGTGGGTTATCAACAGGTCGAAATACAAAATGGTCTAGGAGTTGGCCCATGTACAGAATGGCCAGAGGAAAGGCGAAAGTCACAACGGGCTAGAAGTTGGCCCAACTACAGAATGGGCCGAGAAAAGGCCGAAAGACGTACTGGCGGCATATTGGTCCATATCTATAATGGGCTGTAACAGGCCGAAAGAGGGCCGGGCTGTAATTGAGCCCAAAGACGTAGTGGTCCGTTAATGGGCTGGAACTGACGATGGGATGGAAATTGTCAAATCTAGAATGGGCCTTTGATGGGCCGATTATGTGTAACTCGTATGGGCCGTGCTTGTGAATGGGCCTGACTCAAGTAGGTCGCTAATGGACCGGCCCGCTTATTTTGACAGGCATGTCCTTTTAACCTAAATGGGCCACTGTTGGGCCGAGCCACGTGTCGAAGTACCATAGGCGCGTTCCGTCCACTCGTTGGATGACATCTGTCCCAACGCGGAGCTGACACATGGATACTCCAGCAAATCGGAATTTTACACGTGGAAAATCCCCATTGGTCCGGGCTATTAACGGGTTATCGGATCCAAACCGGAACCTGATAGCTTAACGGGGACCCGTTACGGTGGATGCCACGTGTTGGTTACCCTTGACAAAACCACTTCCATGACACGCCATTTATCATCATGGAAGTGGGCACGTCCATGATGATAATTTTGGTATTATCATGGAACACTTCTATGACAACACAGGTATGACTATCTTGATTCAGTCATAAAATTGCCATGGATGTACATGCATGACAGAAAATGTGACCTAATGCGACAAACACGTATCATCACGGAAGTGGTTTTTTATTGTAGTGCATCTTGTCATCTCTAGACTTGGGCAAAAGGGTATGCCTCAAGATAGTGTTGGTTGTGGCCAACCCAGCTAGCAAGTGCTTGACTGACCCAAGCTTGTGGCTCTCAACATCCTTGGGAGGGATTTCCTTGTACATGTTTTCCATTGTGTTGTGGTCCATCCTGGGCTTCCCATAAACATCAACATCATTTTCATCTTCCTTAGGGGCATTAATAAGAGCAGCCCACTCAGAGATTGATGACTGGTACTTGGAACCCTCAGTCATCCATGCAATCCTCCCATCTGGATAGAAGTGTGTTGTGGAGTAGAATTGCATGATCATCTCATCATTCCACTTGGTGAGCTTCTGACCAACAAATGCATCAACTCCGGCAAGTCTGAAACTCTCATGAACGTGGGGGAAATAATCTTTGTTTGCATCTATGTATTTCCAGTCCACCCACTTCATGTCACTAACAATGGGCTTCTTATCAAGCAAAACGGTCTCATATAAATCTTGTTGTTCCCTGGTGTGGAAACGGTAGTCACAAGCAGTCCTCCTCCTAACTGAATAGGGATCCACTTTCCTCCACTCTCGCGGACCTTGTCCTTCCTGAGCATCATATTTTCTACAACAGGGTGTGCATTGTCATGGTCTAGGATCTTCCATTGTCATGGTCTGGGATCTTGGGCTTGAGCTTCCTGAGCACTAGTGGCACATCATCTTGAACTCCAGGCACTGGGGCCTTGTTCTTCTCAGCAGCTGGAATGTTTCTTGTTGACCTCTTGGGTGCAGAAACCTTGGGCTTTGACTTGGGCTTGGAGGGAGCAGCAACTAACTTCATAACATCTGCCATGAGTTTCTGTGTCTTAGCTGGAGGTGCTTCATTATGCCCTTCCTCGTCCTCCTCTTGATCATCTTCCCTCATGGAAGGTTGACCAATAACTGTAGCATTTGTCTTTCTAGCCCTCTTTTTCTTCTTACTGGCATCACCTTATTCATCACTTGGTTCTTCCAGTGTGAAGGTCATTATATCTTGTGGAGCTGAGGTTTTCCGAGGTTTTGATGTTGGCACTCTCCTCACAACAGTTTTCTTCTTGGCACCTGGCTTAGTGGTAGCTGCAGAGCCATACTCCTTTCTGAGTATTGTCTTCTTTTTGGAAGTTACCTCATCTGCAACAAAATCTTCATCCTCACTTTCTGGGGTTCTCTTCTTTCTTGTCCTGGTGGCAGCCTTTGGAAAGTTGCTTGGAGTGCTCCTGATGCCATCATCATAGCTCTCATTGGGACTAGAGCCCTCACTGAGCTCAACATTCTGTTCAGACTAGTTCTGACTATCACTGGCACTAGACATCTTGCAAAGCTGACCCTGTGAATAGATGGGTATGGGCAGAGTAGATGAGTTATCACAAAAAGCAGATAGTTTTTCAAAAATTTGAGTCCAAACTTCAGTATTATTTTTCCATAGAAAGCATTTCGGAGCTACCGAGTTGATCATTTCGGTGATAGCAAAGCACTCACAGAGCCTAAACACACCATTTCGGTTGGACCGAGTTGTGGTTCGGTGGCTCCAAGATGCTAGGGTTTCACTAAAATTTTACTTTCGGTTTCACCGATCAGTACGTTTCGGTGGAACCGATTTGTACTTATGCAATGACCAGGGCCAGTCGATGGGACCGAAAATTTCATTTCGGTCGGTCCGAGATGAGTTCGGTGGAAACCTAACCCTAAAAAATTTCTTCGAATCTATTCTAACGAATTTTTTTGGTGGATAGATCAATCTCAAACGTGGCAAGAACCTTGTGCATTGAATCAGAGAAAGAAAGCACGAGGAGATCAAATCTCACCGTAACTCGGTGAAGATCCTCTACGGTGGCAACGGTGGAGTAGATTCCGGCAGCGGATTCCTGCTGCGACGACGCACAGGAGACGACAACGATGATCCGGAGACCAAGGGGCGGCAGCAATGGGGCACGGGCTCAAAGCGTTTGAAGAATTTTTCAACCGTACGAGCCGCAAGATATATATACCCATGTGCTGTCGGTGGCACCGAGTGGAAGAAATCGGTGGCACCGAGATGTGAAACTGCGTGCAGTTACAGCAAATCAGTGGGACCGAGTCGATCTATTCGGTAGTGATACGTCCATTTTGCGTCATGTTTTCTTACTGTTATTTATAATGTTTTTATCCATAATAATGTTTTTTGGAGTAATTCTAATGCCTTTTCTCTCATAATATGCAAGGTATACACAAAGAGGGAGAATTCCGACAGCTGGAGATCTGGACCTGGAAAAGCTACGTCAAGCCACCTATACTGCACAACTCCAAACAAGCTAAAACTTCACGAGGAACTTTTATGAAATATTTGAGGAATATTGGAGCAAATAACTACCAGAGAGGGCCCACCAGGTGGGCACAACCCACCTGGGCGTGCCAGGGAGCCCAGGCGCGCACTGGTGGGTTGTGCTCACCCACGCCCACCTCCGGTGCCCATCTTCTGGTATATAGGTCATTTTGACCTAGAAAAAATAAGGAGAAGACTCTCGGACGGAGCGCCGCCATCTCGAGGCGGAACTTGGGCAGGAGCACTTTTGCCCTCTGGCGGAGCGATTCCGTCGGGGAACTTCCCTCCCGGAGGGGGAAATCATCGTCAACATCATCACCAACAACTCTCCCATCTTGGGGAGGGCAATCTCCATCAACATCTTCAAAAGCACCATCTCATCTCAAACCCTAGTTCATCTCTTGTGTTCAATCTTGTTACCGGAACTATAGAATTGTGCTTGTGGGTGACTAGTAGTGTTGATTACATCTTGTAGTTGATTAATGTATGGTTTATTTGGTGGAAGATTATATGTTCAGATCCAATATGTTATTTAATACCCCTCTAATCTTGAGCATGATTATTATTTGTGAGTAGTGACTTTTGTTCTTGAGGTCACGGGAGAAATCATGTTGCAAGTAATCATGTGAACTTGATATGTGTTCGATATTTTGATAGTATGTATGTTGTGATTCCCTTAGTGGTGTCATGTGAACGTTGACTGCATGACACTTCACCATATTTGGGCCTAAGGGAATGCATTGTGGAGTAGCAATTAGATGATGGGTTGCGAGAGTGACAGAAACTTAAACCCCAGTTTATGTGCTATTCCGTAAGGGGCAGATTGGATCCAAAAGTTCAATGTTATGGTTAGAATTTATTCTTAATACTTTTCTCATAGTTGCAGATGCTTGCGAGAGGGTTAATCATAAGTAGGAGGTTTGTTCAAGTAAGAACAGCACCTAAGCACCGGTCCACCGACATATCAAATTATCAAAGTAGCGAACACAAATCAAACCAACATGGTGAAAGTGACTAGATGAAATTCCCGTGTACCCTCAAGAACGCTTTGCTTGTCATAAGAGACCGTTTTGGCCTGTCATTTGCCTCAAAAGGATTGGGATACCTTGCTGCACTTTTGTTACTACTATCGTTACTTGTTCGTTACAAACTATCTTGCTATCAAACTACTCCGCTACTTATAATTTTAGCACTTGCAGACATTACCTTACCGAAAACTACTTGTCATTTCCTTCTGCTCCTCGTTGGGTTTGACACTCTTACTTATCGAAAAGAGCTACAATTGGTCCCCTATACTTTTGGGTCATCAAGGCTATTTTCAGGCGCCGTTGCCGGGGAGTGAAGCGCCTTTGGTAAGTGGAATTTGGTAAGGAAACATTTATGTAGTGTGCTGAAATTTATTGTCACTTGTTACTATGGAAAACAATCCTTTGAGGGGTTTGTTCGGGGTATCTTCACCTCGACCGGAACCACAATTAGCTACCCCTCAACCTACTGCACCTACTGAAAATATTGAATATGAAATTCATTCGGGTATGATAGAACGACTGCTAGCTCATCCTTATGCAGGAGATGGAACCGAACATCCTGATATGCACTTGATATATGTAGAAAAAATTTGTGGATTGTTCAAGCTTGCATGTTTACCCAGGAATGAAGTTATGAAAAAGGTTTTCCCTTTATCGTTGAAGGGAAAAGCATTGGCATGGTATAGGCTATGCGATGATATTGGATCTTGGAATTGGAATCGATTGAAATTGGAGTTCCACCAAAAATTTAACCTATGCATCTAGTTCATCGTGATCGGAATTATATATATATATAGGGTCGCGCATATATATATATATATATATATATATATATATATATATATATATATATATATATATATATATATATATATATATATTTGGCCTCGTGAAGGAGAAAGTATCGCTCTATCTTGGGGGAGGCTTAAGTCAATGTTATATTCATGCCCCAATCATGAGCTCTCAAGAGAAATTATTATCCAGAACTTTTATGCTCGGCTTTCTCATAATGATCAAACCATGCTTGATACTTCTTGTGCTGGTTCTTTTATAAAGAAGACTATTGAATTCCGATGGGATTTTTTGGAAAGAATTAAACGCAACTCTAAAGATCGGGAACTCGACGAAGGTAAAGAGTCAGGTATTAAGCTTAAGTATGATTGTGTTAAATGTTTTATGGATACCGATGCTTTTCAAAAGTTTAGCACTAAATATGGACTTGACTCTGAGATAGTAGCTTCATTCTGTGAATCATTTGCTACTCATGTTGATCTCCCTAAGGAGAAGTGGTTTAAATATCACCCACCTATTAAAGAAGAAACTAAAGAACCAGTACCAGTTAAAGAAGAAACTATACTTTACAATGTTGATCCACTTGTTCCTTCTGCTTATATTGAGAAACCACCTTTCCCTGTTAGGATAAAGGAACATGCTAAAGTATCAACTGTGGTTAACAAAAGCAATATTAGAACACCTAAACCTGATGAACAAATCAAAGTAGAACCTAGTATTGCTATGGTTAAAGATGTCTTGGAAGAAGATATAGATGGGCATGTTATTTACTTTTGTGAAGAAGCTGCTAGAATTGCCAAACTTGATAAAAAGGATAAACATAGAACTGTTGTTGGCATGCCTGCCATCTCAGTTAAAATAGGACATCACTGTTATCAGGGTTTATGTGACATAGGTGCTAGTGTGAGTGATATTCCTTACACAATATATCAAGAAATTATGAATGACATAGCACCCGCAGAGATAGAAGACGTAGATGTTACTATTAAACTTGCCAATAGAGACACCGTCTCACCAATTGGGATTGTTAGAGATGTTGAAGTCTTGTGTGGGAAAATAAAATACCTACTGATTTTCTTGTTCTTGGTTCCCCACAAGATGACTTTTGTCCCATAATCTTTGGTAGACCTTTCTTGAACACCGTTGATGCTAAAATAGATTGTGAGAAACAAATTGTCGGTGTTAGTTTTCGTGATGAGTCTCATGAGTTTAATTTTTCCAAGTTTAGTAGAAAACTTCATGAAAAAGAATTGCCTAGTAAATATGAATTAATTGGTCTTGCTTCTATTGATGTGCCTCCTACTGATCCACTAGAACAATATTTGCTCACTACTGGAATTTGCTTATTTGTTGTCTGCCTATTCTTTGCCGTCTGCTGGCAGACGGCAAAGAAGATCTTTGCCGTCAGCTTGAAAAAATCGGACGGCAAAGAACTGGCTGATGGCAAAGAATGTCTTTGCCATCAGCCAATTCTTTGCCGTCTGCTGGCGGACGGCAAAGAATCTTTGCCGTCAGCTGGCGGACGGCAAAGAGAGAGGCGGGCCCCACTAACAAGCTGCTTAGAAAAAAACCTAACGGCCCCCTTTTTTGCCGTCTGCTAGCGGACGACAAAGAAAGTGGCCAACCTAACGTCCGTTACCTAGGCTCTTTGTCGTCTGCTAGCAGACGGCAAAGAGCCGTGACCTAACTAAAAAGCGGCCAGCGCCCGCGCCCCACCCCTCTCTCTGTCCGCTCTCTCTCTCTCTCTCGTGCCCGAGCCGCCGCCGCTCCTCACCCGCGCCGCCTCCATACCCGAGC